>NW_019104138.1:0-132728 GCF_001856785.1 Myzus persicae | reverse complement strand
AACAGTGTCCAACAAATCGAGAAGAACACGTTTAACACAAAAAACACGTCCCAACAAAAAGTTGCGCTGCAAGCGTGAACTTGGCAGCGCAAAATTTGAAATTGCCCCCCCGGTGAAAATAATGTCCAACAAATGTTGAAAGTTGTCCAACAAAGTCCAACAATCCACCAACAAATTTGTTGGATTGGTTGAATCGTTGTCTGCTAAAGTTGCGCTGCCAAGTTCACAAGGGTCAGAATGACATGAGTATATTATGGTATCCTTTAAATTGAAATTTTAGCGTTGATAAATTACAAGAATTATTTAAAACTGTTCATACTTGGTTTCAAGTATCATTTGAAATTCCATTATAGTACTGTAATTAATTAGGTACTTTTAAAATTATCTCAAAGATAAGAATTAAACAATTTGAATAAGTATTGTTGTACTTATTATAGTATATAAAGTTTATCTTATTCGGTGAACTTGACACCTGAACATAATTATTTGAATTTATAATTAGATTAGGTACATTTTATTCACATTTAAAAAGCCGAATTGGTCAACATTTTATATTGTTTTATAATATGTTATAATGTAACAAAATATATAAAAAACAATTGGATAGTTCATACTGTATTGAAGTCTCGAAAAATTTGAACTTGATATTTAGTACGGTTAATATGTGCATGAATCAACAAGCAGAAAAAAGTACATAGTATGCTTTATTTTTGTAAAAATAAGTATTTACTTATAAAATCATTAGTCATTACTCATTACTTAGGAAGGTACTAAGTTGTTTTGATAATTGTATCCTGCTTACTTCTATTTATAAATGCCCGTAGGTTGACCATAAGCTGTGTTATTTAAAAACGAAATATAGTAATATTGCATTTAAATTGAGTCCCCATATTATTTAAGTTCATACGTCACAATGCTTTATACTTTTATGTAAGGCAACATAACAATTTATTTCATCGATAAATGATATGGGCCATATTTTATTATACTGTTTATCATAGAATCTTTGTTTTATTATCTTTTACCGTGATTTCGTGAACTTATGCTTAATCATTACTTATTGGAATCCCAGGGGAGCTTTATACCGCAGAGTAGGTCATTTTTCACGCATATAAACAGAGACCCGTTAAGTCATTGATATTTAAATTCCCTTTTGCTCCATGTCTGTGTCTACCGTTAATATAAACAACAATTCTTATCCATTACTGTGACGGCCTCGGCTGATTTGTAGTAGCAGTATTACACGTTTAAAATAGCAGCTCATTTTTCTCGGATAAATTCGTTTAAATTGGATTATCCACATTTTTAATGCTGTGAGACCTTCATGGCTTGATGTTTTGATCACCTACCGACTGCATGCATCAAGTAAAAAAGTGATGTGCATCCAAACTGTTTATTGACGAAAAATATAAAATTAAACCGTAGTCAAATAACTCAGTTTTTATAAGTTTTACTTCGACTAGATCGTATTATCGTAATGCATATTTTTTTATTAAAAAATAAAGCTAATATCTGCACAATAATTCTTAAGCCTGTAAGGTTTAGTTTATGAAATAAAATAAATAATGATAGCGAATAGAGTAAATTAGATTACTGAACTGGCAATATATAAATAATTGTTTTATGCTGTGGTTAACTTTGACAAAATACAATAAAAATATATGTTTCCAACACAATATTTAAAATTAGAAATTATTAAAGCAAAATCTAAAAAATTACATTCAAGAAAATCATGATGGTTTGTCTCAGAATCTTTAAGGTGGCCATTAATTATCAAGTAAGTTCAATCTGAAGTTTAGATTAGAAGAAAATAGTTTGTAAATATTTCTCACTTGAAAAAGATGCTATTCGAAAAACTTAATTTTGATATTCCGACATTTAAAACATTTTACATACATTTGAGTTAAGCAACATCACCTATAGTAATATTTAAATTTTAAATTCAGTTAATACATGTTTACAAAAGTTCTTCAAACTATTTTGATTCGGTATGTTCAATTAATTCTTATAAAGATTCCATTTTTTTTTACTATGAGGTGATTTGAAACTTTACTTTATTTTAATTTCTTACGATTGTACATAGTATTGTTTTTATATTATATTAGGTCAACAATGTTTCTTATATTTATAACCTAAATTATTGTAATAATTAAAACTAGTTTTAATTTATGTTATGTGTCTTGTCAATATAACTGTCTTGCATTTATCATGTACCTGCCTATACCTACTATATAATTGTGAATAAAAGAGCCAATTAATATTTAATTGGCTGCCGTTTTTTTAATAAATCCATAATAATCATCAATATTATTCTCCCAATAGCCATTTCTGTCAGTTTTGACTGAAAATAAAATAAAAATAGTAAATATAATAATTACCAAATTTCTTAGACTACTAGAGTAAGTATTAGAATATTAGATTGATTTTATAGTGCACCCTTAAATTTCGTTATACTAGATATGCGGTGATTTTATGTGGTAAATATTTAATAAGTAACATTCTTCGTTGTAATTCAAAAATATTACTTGCATTTTTTTACCGTTTTCATGGAGTATGAGTGTTTGGGAGCTTAGGTAATGTCCCTTTCTAACAACACTTTTTGAAATAAAAAGACAAATACTGAGTAACGTAGGATACTGACTTATTTCACTCAAAGAATACCTACTGGTTACTACCTACAACTTTTTATTAACAATAAAAGAAAATTGAATTTTCAGGGCTTTAACATTTCTGTGCCTATCTTACCTTTTTCAGAAAACAGTAAAGAAAAAAATTTACTAACAATGTTGATCAAAAAACAGAACACATATTATATTGCGTTTATAAGTATGACGAAGTTTGCATTTATAAAATATGATCATTTATCATAAAAATAACGGCACGATCGTTTTGTCGTGGACAAACGCCTTCCTCCTCTTTCGAATTACTTTCGTGCCTAGATTTGTATTACGCTTTTTTTTCAGACAAAAAGTTCAAGATTTAGACGTAGACCAGGGATAAGTTAGTATAGGTTTTCTGAAACGAAGTCATAACAAAAAATGCATTTATTTTTATTGGCGCTCCTTTCATCTATGCTTCAACTTAAAAAAGTGATATTTAAACGCAAATCTGCGAAGGAACTTAACATAATAGCAGGATTTTCTTTTCTTTTTTATTAATGTATTCAAATGAACATTCACAATGCCTTAAAACAAAATCTCCAATGGTTGTTCGAATAATTGAACTAATAAAATACATAATTGAACTAAATTCAATTTTACATTAAAATAATCAACATAATGAACACAATGAACACCATGGTGACTCATACAAATTACAATATTTTATAAACTGATCAAGCCACGCGCCCACTCTTTTATATTAGGAATATTAATTAGTAAGGGACGCAAATGTTTGATGTGCCATCACGGCATCACTCATTACAGTACTTCGACTGTTTATTTTCCAAGTCAAGCACTATAAATAAATATAAAAACTATACAAATTTATATTTGTATAACATTTATATAGGTAATATTAAATAAATAAAATTATAACTTTAATAACCTGATAAATAACACTACTAATTGAGAGCAATCTTTATTATTTATTATAAATATTATAGACTTTTTTGAATGTCTGAATCAATATGCAAGTGCTTAAATTGGTTATGATATCTACAATCTACTTTATTTTAATCGAATATGCTAAATTAATTCAAAACTAAAGAACTTCTAAACTAATACAACTATACAGATGGTTAAAAAAATGATAGACTCGTACTTACTTATTAATGACATTATAATAAATGATAATTGGATACAAAATAAATGGTTGAACAATTTGGGTTTCTAAAAAATATACGTCATCTCTACTATAAACCTTATACCTGTTATTGTATCATCCCATAATATCGTGACTTCCTTTTCCATCGTTATTCGATACCTTCATTATTGTTGATTATATAAAAAATAAATAATGTAAACCACCAGCTTTGTCCTGTAGAAATGTTTTTAAATTTAAGCTGAATAATAATTAATATTATAACTAGTTTAAAGTATAAACTTATTTTCAATCTTCCGTTAAAATATGTATAACGTACAATGATTTTTTAATTTTTGCATTGTAATTTACCATGGGACTTCAAAAAAGTATAAATTAACTATTAAAAATTTACCAAAATCTTAAATTTCAAAACCAGTGATAAATTTCGCAAACAATTTAATAGAAAACAAAACTCAATTTTGTAGCAAAAATATACCTGCAGCTCATATGGTCGTTTTCCAACAAACATACTACTGTATACTAATAGGTATTATATTATTTATATACATGCATGCAAATGAATGTTTCTTTCTTTATTCTTACACTCTAAAACACAACTGGGATCGATTTAAGCGTGGTGTCCGAGATCGGATAATGTTTATTGTGTTTACTATAAGTCTATACTTAACATCTTATTGGAATCCTAGATTAGACTAATAGAAATAGTATAACCAGTATTTGGGAATGAATACATAATAAATTAATATAAATGTTTATAAAAATAAGACTTAAATTCGTTTTTTATTGCCTAGAAACTAATCTAACATATCCCCAATTTAAGTTCTCATCCATGAAATAACTATAAAAATTGTTATTGAGTTCATCCCGTTTGAGTCAATAAGATTAATAAATAAATAAATAAATGTCCATGCTTCAATGTTTTTCCAAGAAGCGGTTCACATCCGTTAGTCGTTCGCCAGTTTACTGTGACGGTGTTTTTACAAGATAAAATATTCAAACTTTCAATTCTACTTCCCAACAGACGAGCAGCGGGAAGCACGATTACAAACCACTCAAGTACGCTGTTCTCAAGTCCGTTCATCTGAAACAATGGAAATACGGAAAGTAGGACTAGAAATCAATCGCCAATGACCTGCGTTTGCAATTATCATCAACAAAGGATATGGTCAATCACTATAAGCGTGTTGACTAAATTTTGAAAATTCATGCTTCTCACATGGTCAGCTGTATGGGACCTGTTTACACCAAAAAGATATTGTACAGCCAAAAGCACTACAATAAACATAATCAAAACGAAGCTTTCAGCAGCATTTTTGATGTGAAACACTAATTCCTCGACGGCTCGCTTTTTTTCGAAGAAAATTAATAAAAAGAGATAAACATCCAAAACAAATTAAATATTTTTATAGCCAGTTTCCTTTAAATTTAATTTCGGACGGAAACATGGCCATTCGCTCAGGGTATAGCTAACGATTCCTGACTGACTGACTGACTGATCAACGTAGAGTTAACTATGATAACTAGAGGCTAGGGATTTTCAATGTATCGCCATACTACCACGTCAGAATAAACACAGAAAGAATTTATTCAAAATTCGCATTGTATTAAAGAGGTACTCACACATTGATTTTGAGATTCACGACAAAAATTGTTGCTATTGTCACGGATTATAAACTTAAAAGTAGAAAATAGCATTTTTTTTTTGTGCATAAATGGTTTCCATTGGTTACTCGGGCAGATGCGGTAAAATCATGCATCCATCAATCGTCGCGTTTATGGCCTCAAATAAACAAATCACATCTAAAAACAAAAAAGTATGAGAGTTTATTTATAAAATGATTTTTCTCTATAGACCTTAAAAGACTACTCGACCGATTTTGAAGAACATTTTAGAGTTTTTTCTTATAGGTATCGGAAAAGTATTGAGAGTAGTTTAAAGTGTTTAAACTACTTTTGGAAATATACCAAGGGCTATAATATCTGAACAGAGATACCTACACTAAAACCGAGATACCCTGTTATACATTTTATATTTTATATTAATTCTTCATTATTTCGAGGGCGATGTATAGTTATACAGCTAGTAATATAATCTAGTTAAGCTAAAGACGTAGTATCGCTAGACGCCCCCTTTCATAACGCGATGTTTGTTTTTGTTTCTTATTGTAACCAACAAATTAAATTATTGTTATTCATAAAACAGATTATAAATTATCCATATATGTATTTGTCTAAAAAATGTATACATCATAAACATACCTATAGTACATTATTTATAATATGTATTTAACATTCTAACCATAAATGGCGGCAACGACATACTGACCTCAAATGTCCCTTAAGCCATTTTGAAATTTTACAATTTTATAAAAATCTAACAGTTTTAGTTATTATTCAATGGTTCCCTCAAAATCTTGAATTATAGTTTATTAATTATTGAATTTTAATAACAACGTACCTAAGTCATAATACTAACCATTAATCGATGAAAAGTCTGTTCCGAACCCGATATAATATCATTGAAGGTCGATGGTCCTAATATATTTTTCTACCCAATCCTAATAACCTAATTCTATGATACGAATTACTTAACCTAACCTAACCTACGACATTATAGTAGATAACTTGTAGGTAGATTCAGAGTATTTTACCATAAATCTTCAACCAAGCCTAACTACTAAAAGAGTTACAATACAATTTGGCCAATATATAAAATGCACAATGTAGTCCTCTTGACAAATGTAGTGGGAATAAGTTGTTCTGAATTTTTCACAAAACCTATTTATTAATTTTAAACAAACAGTCTCAAATAAAATTATTGATGTTCGAAATATTCTTTCACGCATTTTTAAACGCTTAACTACTGATAATTTTGTATGCCCAAGAAAATTACAATCTATAATGGCGCTGTTTAATTTTATAAATTATTTAATTTAATTTTTTCTAAGATAAACATTATGTTGTTGTAAACTCGCAAATAATAATAATAGAATATAAAAATGAAAAAAAAATTTCAATTTAAAAATAAATAATTTAAATGTTTCGTAAATAAATGTATTAATGCACCCAATAACTTATGAACAATATGCACGGCGGTCAATAAATATTTACTTGGACAACCTATCGTGTAAGAATCGAAGCTATGAAATTTTGACAGATATTACTTGCCCGCTGAAATATATATTTCTAAAAGCACTATACAAAGTTGCCCATATCAATCTATTTTCATAAATGCCAACGCCTTTGCGACGCGCGACGTAATGAAATAGAAGCATAGAGAAGGGAGTGATTAATTTTTTGAACCTTGACATTTGTAATAATCATTTTAAGTTGTGACAAAAATATTGTATGTTGTTGTTGCTAACATTTCAAACGTCGCAATGTGTGTAAGAGGGTTTACAGAAGAGAAATCAACTTCTTTTTTTTTACATTAGTATAATACTTAAATACTGTAATGAATACTTATTATGAAAAATAAATTATATTTATCTAAAAAATTAACACCTAATGGTTTAATAATTAATAAAATAAAATGTGAGTACCATATTGTTGCATCTAAAACTTTTAAGGTAGTTTTAAATTTAACTACAAAATATGAAATTATTGACCAAACGAAGACACAAGAAAATAATCAATAATACAACAAAACTGTTTTAAAACTTTACTCCTATATCAAATTAATGTCTATAAATTGTACTTAACGAATAACGGTTATACTATACATAATGTGTCTAATTTAAACTGACCTAAATATCCAAATTCCAGGTACACAAATTATTACTATAGAGCAATTTTTCATAAAACTCTTTGTTTAAATATTGATATAATAATAGATCGTGATTGATAAAAAATAATATGTGTAACTTGATTTAGGATCTATCTATAAATATTATGGCATGTAACGTACAACATAACAATGTATAATTAAAGACAAACAGCTAAGTAAATTATAATTATATAAATTGATTATGCTGTAAAAGTCCTACAAATTACAATCCTGTTGAGTACTGGTGTCCTTGAATACCACCCTACCAAGGGCATTTAAATGATTTAGTGTTGAAAGTTTTGGGCAGACAGAGACCGACCGTCTATCGGGAAAACAATATCGTACAGTGTACACAGTCTATTATATAGGTACATGTATAGTTTTATATAGACAATAAACTTGTAGGTAGGGACAGATAAAGGTTGTAAATTTGAATCGTGACCGAAACATAATACTAACAACAATAATTATTATCATACCAGTGAACGCGTAATATACGACTTAATATTATTATATCTGTTATTTTTAGATAGCATATAAAAGCATTACTAATTACTAATTTGGAACACACGAATAATAAATACTATCACATGCGCCCTTACTAACACCTCACAAATATCTTACTATAGATTATAGACTATAACGTCTTAATAAACAAAAAAATGAAAAACCAAATCGACATGAGTGATTAATATCTAAATAATATCTTCCTTTAAATGAAAAAATACATCATATTGTGAAGTGACAATTTATACCTAACCATAACTTAACAATACTAATTTGTATTTATAAATTACATACATATAATGTACGTTCTGTAATATTGTGTTATTGTACTAGACAGTGTACGCGACATAATATAATGCTTGAAAAACGTATATTATCGCTGAATCGTCTATTACGAAATCGACTAATTAAATTTAAATAACACTATAACTAGCTAGTGTCCGAAGGGGCTCATTACTTTCACAAGCAATCCAAATATTAACGAGATTACATTTTTAAATGATTATAAAAAACAGAATCGTTAGACGAAATTGAGTTATTCTCTTATTTTCCACTCACTAACCAAATTTCTTGCAGACCGTGCAATTCTTAAGTTTTTTTTTATTTATGTAAATTTATGTCCAAGTATCTAATTGAATTCCACAGCTTTTTTTAAGCATTTAAGATTTGTAAAATGAATATCGTTTCTTGTTCCCATCTCCTGTCTTTGAATATTTTTTCCCCTTCCGTCACCCTATTTTTCTTCTTTACACTTCGTGGATGTTTTACGTATTGTAATTTGATTCGATAAATAATTATTTTGATTTCAAACTGTTTTCGTCTTCTGCCAAAACCCAATTACACGGTTCCCCAGTGAGTGCTGGTGTTGTAGTTTTTGTCATGCCAGAGTGATTTCTCTTAAAAGGGGGAATCGCTGGATTGTGTGTTTGTAGTGACATGTTCCGTTTGAATTTTAGTAAAGAAAAAAAAAGCAAAATCGCTACAAATCACAATTGCAACAATACAGTTAATGGATATTATAACAAAATCAGTCTGACAAAACAATTATTTTTAAACATTTGTCTAATGTAAGACGTTGTTTGGTAGCCAAATGCTTTAGATTTCGCTCTGGCCAATATCTATGTATATGCAATTAATAACATGAAAAACACTTGTGACATACTAAATAACTGTTAAGTAAAAATTTGAAAGTAGTAATTTAAATGTGTTAACACTAACACACTTTTTCAGACGCATAATACTGTTTGACAAACCATTGTTACGACTTTAGTAGCGTCTGTAATTTTTGTTTTCAGAGATAATGCAATGTAAAACATGTAAGAAGTAATACTTGTTAGTTATAACTACTTAATGTTAAATGTAAATGTAAATGTATAATAATGATAAGCTTTTGACTAGAATTTCGACATTTTAATAACTCTATAAAATAGAAGTATTGAATACATTATAATATTATAATATGAAAAGTACCTACATAAAATACATCTTATATTATTGTAACATTATTAATATTCCATATTAATTTAATTTGATTTGAAAACTAAGTTGCAATTAAAACAATTATTATTTTTTAATTACCTAATCTATTTTCTAATCTATGAAACCATTACACCACAAATATTGTATTTAATTTGTATTAAATGTCATTTAATGTGATAATAAAGTTTTTTTATTATTCCAACGCATCTGTTAGCTCATAGTAAAATAGTTAACTATAATAATATATATCGATGGACATAAGAATATATTTTTTAAGGCGCTTAAACGTCACATTACCTATGCACATTACCCCGCATATAGTAATATATTAAAACAAATTAGAAACGAACCGTTTGAATAATTGCTATTATTATATCAAGTTGAATGAATACGTTTTCGGCTTTTTCAACATTTATTACCGTATGGTAAAAATTACTTGAGTTATTGAACTGGTTCGCTAGTGCCATCGTAAAGCTTTGAATTCAAGAGTTTCGTATTTTGAACAATAGCACTCGGACGTCATGCGCTAGAACCCTTGAGTGTTCACGTGTTAGGCGACATTCTTTGAACATCTTTTGTATCTTAAAAACTTGGATACACAAAGAACTCAAACATAATCAAGAACGTTTAATTAAAAATAATAAAATATTCCCGTAGAAACCGTATAAAAAACTTTAAGTATCTTGAGGATTTTGCTTTAAAATATTTAACAGATCAAAAGTTTTAAAATATGAATAACGGTGTTTTACACAAGTCCTTCTCATATTTTAATACATTATTTTGCATGAACTATTTTCTTTTAAAAACACAACTACCCCGTATGAAATTCTAGTCATCCCACATTAATGAATTAATGTACATAATATTTAATTTTCACACATATACTGAATAACATTATTATGTAGTTAGATTTTTAACATACAGTATAATATCATATTAAAACAGACATCTATTTTGACAAATTAGAAAATAGGAGGTAGATGCCTGCACTGCAGTATTTCAAAACAAATAGCATTGCTTCACATTTAGATTAATCATTGTTGTTTTATCATACTATAATATTTAGTATTGAAGTTTCGCGTCTAAACAGGGTGTCTCGTGAGAATATACCCATTAGCCGTAGAGAGGGACTCGCCGTCCGTACAAAAACCGGTTTTTTGCTGCTTTACCTATTAACTAAAGAATTGATTAAAAATCAGGATTAATAAAATTAAAATGTTGAAACGTCAATATTTTCAGAAAAATGAACTCTTCAAAATGGTTAGCTTCGATTTTTTTTTAATAATTAATAAAAAAAGTATATTTTTTTTAACTTTTTTAACTATTTTACCAAAACATAAAAAAAAAATTAAATCATGAATTATTTGTAGTGCCTATCTCTGTGAGTCTTAATAAAAAAAATAGAATTATGATATCTACATTATTTCAGGAGATATCGCCATGAGTAAATCCTCACGGGACACTCTGTATAGCCCCTACACAATTTTAAAATATCATAATATCAAATTGGTAAATTACAACCACAGATACAATTTTATCAACGATAAATATCCGATAAACGTATACTGCCCTGTGCAAATCTACAGTTTTTATTTTTATTATTATAACATAATATAACTATATATGACTATATGAGTATACTATATTAATCACCCAATTGGCTAACACATTTGATATCCAATTTATAAGCCATCGTAAACGTTTGACCTGGGTGCACTTGGGATACCATATTATAATATGTATTTCAAACATAGAGAACTTTGTGTTATAACTTGTATATTATATCTTTCAAAATTCATACAACTAATTCAAAAGCGCAGACGTTTAATATCAAACACTAATTATGTAGTGTACACTTCTGTACATACAATTTACACGTTGTTAAGGTACCTAAATAGTGGATTATATTATATAATATATATTGTTTGAAGATAAGGTGTACCTATAAACTTTGGTTGGTCGTTTCAACCATTATACATCGCTTAGTACTACAGTTTACAACAATCGCATTATTCCTTAAATTCTATTTAGGAACTTCAAGACTGAATAAACTTTTATTCAAGTTTGGGGTTATACCTGCGATACTTGATTATTGGTCAGCTCCAAACAGTTATCATGATAAACTCATACTTTAGCGGGATTACAATTTAAATTACATTCTTTTTTTAAAACTTTTTATAAGATGTTTAATGTACTAAATTATCAAAGTTCATAAATGTTTTGATTATCTGTGTGTAAATGTGATGATTTTTCTCGTGCATATGAGTACATGAGACTTATGTAAACTTTTCATTTCAAAAGACTAGAATCTACTCTTATGAAATTATACCCCAAAAGGTAAGATTA
This sequence comes from Myzus persicae, assembly GCF_001856785.1. Taxonomy (NCBI): domain Eukaryota; kingdom Metazoa; phylum Arthropoda; class Insecta; order Hemiptera; family Aphididae; genus Myzus; species Myzus persicae. Next base: position 120,865 of record NW_019104138.1, on the reverse strand, counting down.
TAGAGTTAATAAACATACATTAAGTTACAAATTCAAAAATAAAGCTACTGAAAAATGTGAAAAATGTGTTACAATTAAATATTATTGATTTTATCTTTTACTTAAATATAACCAGAAAAAAAAATCAAAACCTTGAATTTTATTACCCAAATAAATTTTTTAAAGAATTATAGGCAACAAATCTGACTTGAATAGTATTAATTACTAGAAAGATGTAGTATAATTAAATATGTAGGATTTAGGTACAATAAAATATAAATTTGTAAGAATGGCATTCATTTTTTGTATTTTATGTGAATGTGTTAATTATATATATTTTTTGTTGTCATGTTAATCGTATAAGTTTCTATTTATACGTTTGTTGACTGTTGTTGATAAATAAGTAAATACTTAATATGAAGTTCTATTAAATTAATTAGTTGGTACCTACAGGGAAATATTTAAAAAATATTTATTAGTTTTTATTAAAACTGGGATTTGATGATTTTTTTTATTCTTTGTGTAACACAGGACGTTTAATTAACATTTTAAGTAGTTTTTTGATGTACGTTGTCATTGAGTAGGTCACTGTAAAGGTTAAATTACATATTAATCAAATTATAAAATATCATTGCATACAATAAATGATTTTTATGAAGTGTCAAGTTTTATACCTATTTCCAAAGGTAATTTATATTTTATTTAAATTACGGATAGTACCTAATTTAATTTTTAATTATTAGTACAGTATTTTGAACTTATTTTTGACAAAAACATCACATATTATATTTTATTAATTATTAATATACATTATATTATTGTTTTGAGCCAATAAAATGTACTTAATAAAGTAGAAAGTGAATAGATTCTTGATATAAATAACTTAAACTTAGTCTAAATATTTTGAACTTTTTACTGTGCATGGACTATTATTGTATACATAATGTCCCTACGATTAATATTTTTTTTAGTTAATACCTACTTAATAATTATAATTGTTTGGAGATAAACTGTTATAGGTACGTTTGAATATTCAAAGTTGTCAACTATTGGTTGAAAACTTAACTGCTCCAAGTTCAAATAGTAATGACTAATGATAGATAAAAAAAATAATTAAAAAAACAAACACACATTGTCCTAAACCTATTAAATGCATCTATCCTTTCAGAATGTAAGGTATTATATCGGTTATAAACCTATGACACTGTTACACATTTGATTAATTTTACATGAAACATAACAATGTATTTTACACTTTAAACATATCTGGATGACAAAGAATTGTTAGTGTTAATGTGATTGTCAATGTCACACTAAGCTGTTCATATGTTTAAAGGCTGATGTGAATGTGTGATAGTATTAAATATGTATGGATGTATTTGTAGTTGCCTCAATGATAAAATAAATTATATTTAAAATAAAAATGTCCTTAAACATGTTGAATAACATTTAATGAGACTTTTAAATGTATAAAACTTATTATTAAATTATTATTTTTCTAATAATTATTAAATAGGTATCTAAGACAATATACCTTGTGGTTTTGGGACATCTATAGGTAAGAATATGATCCATATATTGAAAGTAATTGGATATGAATATATTTAAGTAGGTATATCCATTTCATATAAAAAAATGCCATGTAAAATGCAAATTCATTTCATATAGCTAGGTAATGAATTAAATTATAGACATGTGTGTTCAGTAACTTGATACAGGATCTAATCTGATCACTTCCGTGAGATGGATGTAATTTTCCCAAAAAGATAGATTACGTTTATGTGACATACTCATATATATTATGATTTATGAATGAGATATTGATCAAACTTACAATAATAATGTTAATTTAATAACACTAATGAATACATTTTTTTTTTGCTGGAAAGCAATGGCAATACACGTAATATCATTCCAATTATAATAGCAATAAGCTTTTGCTGTTATAAATGTAATTACTCTTTATTTTACTAATAATAGCAGAACATTGCAGAACAATGTAAAAACTAAAGTTAGGACAAACATAATATTATTATATAAGCAATTTTATCCTGCCTTGACTCTTTCTAGATGACAGAATATGAAATCTAAACGTATACAATCAACCTTAACCCAAAAATAATTAGCCACTGCTGAATAAACAATTAGTATGTAATTTTATTACTTTATAGGTATATGTTAATAATTAGGACAAGTAATAACTTATAAATACAATTTGGCGTATCTAACTGTTTGATTTTCACATTCAAGCCAATTCTAGAACATAAAATGCTGTATTTCCACTGTGGAATGACATTGTGATATTGAATAAAGTTATTAAATAGTTATAATACTTAATTCATCAGAACATATATTTTTTTTAATGTTCCCACATGATATTCTAGAAAACTCAAAAATGTTAATTTTAAATAATATATATCAAAAAAATGTAAATACTTATTTTCTCTGTAGTTTAAATTGGTGTATTTCTAAACATAACGCCTATATTACTGATTAGATTTAGATATTAGATCTGTTTATATATGAATACTGAATAATTGTAATATATACCTACTAAGCAAACGTCCACCATAATTGTATGCTACTATTATACCACGTGAAATGAGAATGTTTGTAAAAGTTTATTAAAAGTTGAATGATAAATTATTCTGAACACATAAAATGCTTTAAAATATAAATTAAATGTACCTATTGTAGGTAAATAGAATAATTTGTTAACTCAAAGTCATTAAAGAGATACTCTGATATCCATACTCCTCAGATTAAACACTTTTTCCTGCAAGTAAAAATAATTGGAATATATAATTTTATATTAAAAAACTTACACCTACTATTTCTAGTTTACTTATAAAATTGCATTGTGACTTATTTCAAATTAAACTCAATTAAATTCTAAATTATTTATGCAACACATTGTAGGTAGGTTACTATGTATTTAAACATTTAAATGAAAACAGATCCATAAAATATGTAAACATGTATAACTTAACTCAAGTTTATAACACGTAACTGTAAGTTTCCATATAACTTTTAACTTAACCGAGTTAAATAAAAATTAGAATGACTAGTAACTTTAAACTTTTTAAAATGTTTTCTATCAACTTAACTTAACTCAACTAAAAATTGTCATTAACTTGCCCAGGTTTGAATATTTATAGTCCATTTTTGAATAAGAAACAATCGAATTGCAGATCATTAAACATTTTTAGTTGTATAGAAATTTCTTAGAATTCATAATTTTTTGATAAAAATAATATTTTATTAATTTTTTATAAAATAAAAATAAATTATTGATTTTGTTACCCATTATTATTGCAAACATATAGACCAAAAATAGTATTATTCAATTAATGGATACAAGTTGTTGAACGATAGAAATGACTATCGAAATAATAATATGAAACCAGAAACTTTTTTGTCATAGTTTGTTATGGCCATATGACATAGGTACATTTATAATTATTTATTTATTATTAGTTTTTATGATTATTAATATTATTAATCTCGCGGTTAATAATGCGTTTGACAAAAACAATACAGACAACCACGAAACACGTATTATGAAAGCGCAGTGTAGACTACAAAACATTTGTGAACAATGTTTTCAATTAGAATTCATCCGATGGTCTAAAAGTGAGCACAGTAAAAGAATATATCTTGCATAATGACAGTTATAATATATAATAATTATGAAAACAATAATACTTTATAATAATACAAAAAAAAATTAAAAAACAATTGCAACCAATAGTCAAAAAAAAATGATGGCATCGACTTGACTCATAAGTCATAATTATATATATTTTATATTTATTTATTTAAAATAAAAAACAAATTGTATCAGTTTCCCACTTTATTATGGTTTATGATGATTTATTAATAGTCATACAAGTTATACATTAGGTGCAGTTATTTATGTGTATAACAATCATTGTAAATTTTGTTTTTACTTATTGACAAAATTTAAAAAAATATTGTCACTATTGTAATATGCGGAAAACATAAAAAAACCTTCAACCTTCTTTATGCACACACACACAAATAGTTAAAACATTTGTTTTTATGTTTAGGTACATACAATTAATTTCTAACTCGGCAATCAGATATTTGTGCAACAAAAACATTTTTTTTTTAAACCATTCATCATATTATCATAATATTATAGATTATACGATGATTTTATTTAGACATAGTTTAAACATTAATAAGAAGTTTTCGTGTTTATGTTTTTAAAACAATTGTATGGGTTTAATTTTATAGCAACCTACCGAATTACTTAATCAGTATATTTCTAATAGAAATAGAAATAAAATAAATTAATAAAATATATATAGTTAATATTGTCAAATATCCTTAGAAATAGAGACGTCAGATGGTTTTATCAGAATCATTTTTCGTATATAATTTCATCATCAGTCATTGAATTCAAACTAAATACAACTATAATTACATTGATCTAGTTCTAGTACTCAATGAAATGTACAGTCTAACCTACTATAAGAATACACCACAGCGAATTCTCAGTTATTTTATTTCACGAAAGACATACAAACTTTGTAGTTACTAGTTACCTATATTAAAACCTCCAACAGCTCAACATTACCTAAGAAATTTAGTAAACTCATGTTGTATAAATTAATGTTATTATTTCAAATTGTAAGCTGAATGCTTGTATCATAATAATAATATTTCAAAACAACAAAATATGATATGGCAATATAGGTAATTTAAAAATATATTTACACCTTAATTATATTTTGGACAATGTTCCAAGGACAGTACCTAAACATATTATTGAAGGTAAGTACTCGTTTCTATCTTGACTGCAACTATTATTTTATAGGTATAAATGTAGGATCCTCAAAAGCCAAAAGCAAATCAAAATAATCGTAAAAATAAATAAATATAAAAAGTGTAAGTTGAGATTACAATCAATAGGCGTTGTATGGCAGGACCAAAAATATGAGAGGGTGAAAATACATGGTGCACACATATAGATAGATTTAAGTGTACAATATAAAAAAAAACCTTCTTCGTCGATAACCTTTCAAAGTGGTTTTGAACATAACTTAGCCATTTTCCAGTCCAAATAACCGTTCTGGATCGTAAAGAACCATAGCCGTGCCTGTACAACAGTATAATAATATAATATTATGTTCGTATTTATTTTACGCACGACGACGGAGCAGGAGAAGACGTAAGTGTACGCGCGTGCACATGGAGCCCATAGACGTCTCTTTGTTTTCGAGCCAGCATGAGTTACCGGTATCACGTGATGACAACCGGTTCTATACACACATCACGTGCATGCCCGTTTAGAATATATTAATATAAGATGGCAAAAGTACAAATAATAATAATAGTAATAGTAAATAATAATAATATATATATAGTAAATAAACCAAATTATAACACTTTCCTGGTGTGATGTAACAACTGTACGTCGAGTACAATAATATTTTTCGTGATACCTAAGATAATTCGTAAATGCGTTATAATTAATAATACAATATTAACATTATGTAGGTGAACAAAAGTTTATTTCGGTTTTCTTTCTTATCGACCTCGAAAAACCCGAAATACGCCCACTGAAATGCATCATTGTTGTGCTCCTGGTATTACTTATTATTAAAATAATAATGCAGTGGACTTGCGCCTAAATGTCAAACGTCAACAGGAGGTAATAATATAATATGGTCTGTCCAATGATCAATATCCGAGGTTGCTTCAGCAAACCCGAGTTCATACATTTAATGTAGGCACAGCCATTAAAATAAAACATAACGACTTCGACTTGATGACGGTTATCGGGTTGTGAAATGACTATCACAATTTATTTATTCGTCAGTCGTCAGCTATAACAGTGTGGTTGTGTGAATAATATTATACCTATTTGGGGAAATTATCGTTCCAAGACGAGCCATATATGCAACGATTCGTAACAGATGTTTCGGCCGAAGCCCGTGAAAAATGATAGGAGGAATCATGGTTAGTTACGCATTGACGTCCCTTGTAGACAATTTTTTCCATCGGATATATGATCATATTGACTTTTGGCTATAGGTGTTATATAAGATATAACATTTAATTTTATTGTACTGTTCGACACAATATTGTCGGTAAACTGTAGATATTAGTATATTACCTATTTAATTTTATACACTTGGCGATGCCTATGTATAACATAATAATTTTACTTTAATATTATATTATTTTGTTATTTATTATGTACACTAAAATATCTTATTGTATTAATAATAATTATCAAACCTCTGTAATTATTGAGCACCATTTGTTTGTTTTTCTTTACCTACTCCACTGAAACTATCGATTATCATATTCGTGTCACAAATAATTTAGAGTACCCACATATATTTAAACGCTTATTATTTAACTTATTTTGAATTGTCTTCAATAATAAAAAAAAAATGTTTATGTTGTTTATTTTTATAAATTCCCATTTATTAAATTTTATTTATTCGTTTTAAACATGGACAAATTATAATAATTTACAATCCCACTAAAAATTATTATAATCATTATAATTTAATATGCTTAAAAATACTAAATAAAATTGAAGTTGGAAATTTAAAAAAAAGACCTGAACAGTTTTTTATTATTGAAGACATTTGAAAATTAGTTTAGTAATAAGCATTTAAAAATATTTACTCTTATCAATTTGATATACGGAAACGATTCTCGATAGTCTTTGGTTAAGAAATTAAGTAAATATAGATACCTAATGCATAATATACACTGTTATATTGTGTCACAGAAATTCAACCAATGAAAGTAGAGAATGTATAAAAAATCAAAATAATAATATTTTATATTAATTCGATGTTGCACATAATTACATTATCATTTATCACTCGTCAGTCTGATCTTAAAATGTATTTCATATTGATCTTAACAAATCATTTTAGTGGTCTGGTTTAATTAAATTAGCAATAAAATGTTGAACAAACCATTAACTATAATAATATAATATGCATATTGCCTATATTATGATTGTGTGTTTTGTATCAACTACCTACGTTCAGTATAGTAATCAATGTAGCTCGAGTTTAGGAAACAAATTATGTCTACATTATTATAATTTTTATTATTGTTATTGTTATTAATATTATCGCCAACGCAGTTGTATACAGTACTGCAGTATACGTTACAATCGTTAGTCAATACACGTTATTTTAATTCACGCTATTTTCATTTGGTTATGTTCGTCGTTTTTTACTCCTCAATAAACCGGTAGCGATGGTATCACCAGTATGAAGAATTATTGTAATTAACTTTGGGTGAAAAAAGAATGAGAAATTGTGACTAGTTATTAATTAAAAAAAAAAAAGAAAAACATAATAAATACAATTATATATTCTATACATACTGAGTGCCCCCCTACGGCTATCGGTCGAAGGATTTACTGGTGTAACAGAGGTAGCTGGTTGCAAAGAAAAAAAAATTAATAAAAAAAACCGGTTTCCAAGTCGGGAGATAGAAAAGATCCCGAGGCAATCAGTGCGTTGTTACAGCCGTATATTCATCTTTACGATCGTTTTATTGCGTTGTATTCCGTATTTCAGCCTAAATTTATTGCCCAGTAATAGTGTACATAAATACATTTTTTTTCTTTTTACCCAACCCAAAATTAATAACATACGTGTAGTTTTGTGTATATACAGATTAAACCTTTTGTTGCCCATATGAAGGTCGTTACACGAAATTGCCCCCGCACGAAATCTGCTCCAGGAAATATTGCTATTTTGCACTAGTATTTATACTCAATTTCACTGTAAGGCCCTATAAATGTCTTTCATTATTACACAAGTTAGTTTCATGGTATCATTATATTATTAGAATTCTATATTTGACATTTGTATAGTTGTATAGTTGTAAGTGTGGGCAAGCTGTTACAATATTATTGTAAAAAAACTACTTGTATGCTTAACTTAAGTTGAGAAGTTTGTAAAAATGTATATGCTGTCCTAGAAAAAGAGTTATGATAAAATATTACCTATACAATTTTACACATTATAACACTACTTTAAATAAAACCATTAAAAATACAGTGTAATGGATTGAAATAAGTTAAATAACTATAAAATAACTTAAATATATTCTATTAAAATACTTAACAATTAACTAATTCAGATTTATATAATTAAAAAAACAAAACATAACAATTAATTAACATTATATATGTATATGTATTTTTTTCATATATAAAATACTTAAAAAACTTTGAAGTTCCAACTCACCTACAAGTATTTTTTAGATTATATGAACGTTTAACCAAAATATTTTGTACATTACATGTTTACTATCCACGTTAAAGTTGATCCATCACACGTATACATGTATTGATAAACATATATATTTTATATTATATACCTATATAGCTTCGGGGAGTACGTGGCGACGGTGAATGCTGGTGCTGGGGCAGCGCTTGTCAGGCTGATGCCGAATGAATCAGAGAGTAAACTCAGTCTGCTACTGATTGCGGTCCACAGCCAGCTGCTGTACGGCACTCCAGATGGGCAGACGGTGTGCAACGGGTTCAAAAGAGTAGGAACCTTCTCCTTGAGGCCCAGAGGTGAGCTGCTTTAAGGGTGGCAAGATGTTATAAGTCAGTCTCGGATATGGAAACTCTGGTCCTCGCTAGAATGCCACCTACATTCTTGCAAGCAATCATTTGGAGGTGTGCAAGGACTGGGCTGTCACTTGCGGTGGGCAGATCAGTCGGTCTGGAGGATATAATATACCTGTTGAGTGGTCCCGAGTGCAGGGACTTGCCTGAAGATCCGTTACTGAAGAGGAAGGTGATTGCAGCTACCAAGAGGCATGGCGAATTATTTAGCGCTATAATAGTGGAGGCCATAATTGGTCAGAAGGAGGAGTTGGAAAGGACGCGGCAGCATCATGTGACAGGAAGATTAGAAGATTAGTTATTAAGTCATCCGTGCAATTATTTAAGTTGTATTTCTGTGGGCTGAATAGCCAATTTGGGTGGTCAGAGGTCCCCGCACTGTGTAATCTTGTGATTGTTTGTATATTTGTGTTGTTCATTTAATAAATGATTTGGTCAGGGCAGCAGCAATGAGGAAACCTACTTCCTTCCCTGTCTGCGATTCAAACCTTGAAAAAAAAGCTATACTTACAAGCTAATCGTATTCATATACATTGAAACAGTTTCAAAATGGTTAAAAGACTTCTTTTGAAAAAATTATTTAAAATAAATACCTATGATATTTTTGAATACAAATGTAGTATTTTAATTATTTAATGTATTTAAATACAAATTCAAATTATTTCGTGCATGCCTTATACTGAATAACATGAATTTATTATTTATTTTAGTTCTTTGATTAATTACGTATGGTAATGGTTTGCTACAATACAATGATAAGTAAGACCGACTACGAAAAAAATTCCGAAAAAACCTCAAAAATTAAACATCAAATAAGTTATAATTAAATATAAATAATATACAATTATTGTTATAAATTTAAAACATTATACATAGGTACATATCAACTACCGTTTAATGAGAAATAAAAATAAAATTTGACGGTTTAAATCAAATACCATGCTATGGGTCTATAACAGATGACTTCTTAATCATACATCTCCAATTTTTGTTTTCCCACTTTATTTCCTATACATCATTTTCAAGGATAATTTTTTTCTGGAGAAAACAAAAATAATTGTATTGATAAAAATAGTTGATAAAAAAAGCATCATTTAAAATAATTGTGTTTTTAATATTTTTAAATTTAAAATATAAAAATAATTATTGTAATTATTGATTAATTTAAATTTTTAATTAGTATATGAATTTGTTCAGTGTTCTTATATTTATTTAAATTGAACATGCATCACTGATAAGAATATTAAAAAAAAAATGAATAGTCAACAAAACGTTTAGATTCGTGATTTAAGGAACAGGAACTTTGAAAAGCGACGAGTGTATTATAATATTATGTGAGAGTAGGACTATGATAGAATTATATTTAGAGTTTAGATATTATTAGGTATATTGTAATGACAAGACGACTAATCACTATTTAAAAAAATCGAAGTTACGGTCTGAGTAATCTCCTCTTGCAGCTCATATTTGTTTTTTACGTATGTGGTCAAAATACGAGTTAAATGACGTATTTATTTTAACTGCCCACGTATGTGCATTGATTCTATTTATGTATAACATATTATATTATCAATTTTATGTGTTAGTAACTGTGTATATGCAGTGGCGCGTTCAGAATATATGCACCCCGGGGTGAAATTATTTTATTCCCCCCCTCCCCCCCTCCCCTCTGGACTCTGGTCATCACTCATTACAACGTCAGGCCTATCTTTGGGCTTAACAGTATACAATTTCAAAACGTTTATTCAGTTAAAAAAAACTTCTGATAATGTTTGTTGATTATAGATGGTGTTTCCGTCAGTGTTTATCGATACAATTGGCATCAAGACTTCTGATGAGTTAATCTGGTTATCTTAGAAAATAAAAATATACTTTATAAGAATAAATAATGTCATCATATTTTTTAAACTTTAAGCTATAAAATAATGTAATAAATAATTTAATAATTATTACGTAAGCTTATTCAAAAATCATCTATAATTATGTAAGCGAGAGTATAGGGTATTTTGTATTTCAAGTTACTGAGTATGTTTTGTAAAATAACATCAACACAGCAGCACTCGAGTAGGTAGGTACCATGAAAACTACAAAAAATGAATATACGTTACTCCGTACAAGGGCTACACCACAGATAAAATAAAAATATAACTTTAATTTTGAACTCTTAACCAGGGGCGTCGTTTCAGTTTTTTTCTGGGTGTGCAAAGTCTTAGGCAATCCAATTTTGACATTTCACCAGGCCATTAAAAAAAATATATTTATATACATAAATGTAGGTAACTATGCAAACCTATGTAAATATTCTTTCCTTTTTTATAATTATAATTGCAGAAACTCATAATGACTAATACAACTTTTAAATAGCTAGCAATACAAAGAATTAAAGCTTTTAAGGAATTAAAGCAACCAGAAAGCCATTTCACTAAAATTTGAAAAAAAATGCAAATAAGATTTAATTGATAAGCCTAATAAACCAAAAATATACAAAAACTTGAAAAAAAAATTTTATTTATATTACCTATACATACATATATGAAATCATTCCGTATAAGTTAATTATGACAGCGGGTTGGAGTATTGATGGTGGGACAATTGTTAACATTTTTTAAGTTAGTGGTGCCATTGCACACCTTGCTCCCCCCCCCAAATGACGCCCTTGCTCTTAACGGCTTGAAATCGTTTAATAATAATTCGTTTTATACGTTATCAGTCGTATTTATACGAAAGTCCGCTACCACAAAATCATTGATTAATCAAAAAAATGTTATACACGTTAATCAATGTTATATATTTTGTGATACAAAAGAAAAAAAGTACACTCTTAAAAATTTTCCACCGGGGGCATTCGGCCCCCTCCCCCTAAATGCGCCAATGTGCGTGTGTGGAGTAAAAGGCTAACAAGTGAGCAAAATAAAATAATTTTTCTAAAACAGATATCTGGCCTAGGCCCAAGGGTACTGACGATGAAACGTACTATGCAATTGAATATTTTAAATAAATGTACAAGATAGTTTATTTTAACATAATTTACCCGACACCGAATTTTCCGATTTACTCTCAAACATTACAATAGTTGAAAACCAATACTTATCAACGTGTTGATATTATCATCTTATTACAGTCATAGATATATATAACGACTAGATAGACATTATTGAACTCAAACGCCATTTACAAAGCAAGCAATATTTATAAAACAATAATAATATGACAGTATTTATTATGTGGGTGTAGTATGTTGTATATACATATAGTATATTATATTATTTTTTATAGTACCTATATTCTACGAATATAAATAAATTTAAACATTGACTACTTTATAAATGGCCGCCGACTTCAACATCGGGCCTTACTGTAGTATAAAGATGGCTATCAAGTTGTAGTTATATATATCTGTGATTACGGTATATTATGCTCGTCGCAAACAGGGGTTGTTGTTCCGTTTCGGGTGAATGCCAGTGGCTTACAATAATAATTACTGACTACTATTTTAAAAGAAAATCAATGTCACAGACGAACGCTATGTCGAAAAATTACCTTGTCTATTGTGTATATCTAACCATGGACGCGTAGACAGAAAAAGGGATTTTATGTAAAAAAAACGACGGAAGTGTGGTGACAATGGTCCTGGTGGTAGCTAGTTCAGACAAATACGAATCCGACTGAAGTTATTATTTTATTATAATATAGTTTAAACTTGTTGTTACCCGCGAGTAAATATTATTTTTATTAATTGTGGTGGACATAAACACGGGAGGGACGACCCAACTGAATTTCCACAGAAGGGCGTAGGTTGAAGCTAGAGTTTTTGAATAAAATTAATAGTTCATTCGACTTTAGACTTCGTATTTGATTTAAAGTGTGTATTGATTACTCCCTGTCGACCTATACACACATTAAACTGGATTTCAAAGTATTTCTATTTCACGTTTTATAAATTTATTAAGACACCTACTTAACCATTTTATATGACGTGCTTAAATGTTTTGTGCAAGTTTCCAGTTGATCAATAAAAGTCAATTATTTATTTTATGACGTTACGAAGCAAAATAAAAATCACTAGTAAACATATCATAATACAATATAATATACGCAATGAGGAAAAGCAAGCATCATATACAAAGTGATAAATTACGTACCTGCTTTCATTGTGATATAAAGCAAACACTTGGTTCGGTATATTGTTAACTGTGTCTAGATCTTAGATGGATAGACTTTGTACTACACAATAAAGAAGTTCTAAGAACAAAAGACTATAGTAAATAATACTTAAATAATAATATATGCCAGTGTTCGCTAAACTCAGTGAACCGTTCTAGGCTTTTTAGATTTTAGTGTATATTTGTAATATTATACACATTTTGTTTCTCACCGAACTCAACGATAATTTACGTCACTCTCTGTCCATCACTATGTGATATTTCTATATACGTTATTATACCTGTTTTATAAACATGCAATTTTATGGTCATCGTCGATTTCGGTAACCGTTTTGAATAATAAATACACATATCATTATTGTATTTATCGTCATTAATATCACAACAGCGGGAAGATTTTTTCGATTTATTCACACATAGCCGTTGGCCGTAGACTAATAACAATAATATTATTGTGTGAGTATGTAACAAATGGATTTGGGTGCGGTGTGTAAATAAAATTGTCATGCAGTGTCTGCGTGACGAATGGTTTTCCGAATTCGTTGGCGATCTGTGTTTTTGGTTCGTTTTTCTTTTCTTCTTCTTCCGGTAGGTCACTGCAAAGTACTTTACCTAAACCTAACCTAACGGATATGGGTGCAGTATGCTGGTAATGCACGAATGTGGACAATATATAATTATAGGTATATTACAATGTAATGTGTTAGCAAATCTGGACAGTTATTATAACAAATTAGATTCCTTCTAAATTATCGAAATACTCATAATATTTATAAAGTATGTAATTTCAGAAAAATCGACAACGGTAACTATACTAGGTAGGTACTAGGTACTCTATAACTTATAGTTCATTATAGAACCTCCATGTATAACAATCTGGTGATTTACAATGTGCATTTGAGTTTATAATGATACATAACAACTCGTGTATTTCATTTCTGTTTCGGTCACCAAGCGCTAAGCGTCTAGTTTAAACATGATAAGTGTATATTCCATAAACGTTATGTTTGGAGTGATGTAAAATAACTTAATGCTTTTATATTGGTTACATGCGCTTACATACGTTTCCTATAAATTTGTCAATAAAAACTATAAATAAAAAATGTAAAAAGTCGCTTCCTGTTTTACGAGCACATATTTTGTTTTCTTAAGTATTTTAGACGGCTTAGTAATTTATATAGAAATATTACTTGTAAGTTATAATGTAAGTACGTAACTGTAATATAATATTTGTTGATTAAATTATTAATGAATTGCCTATTATAAAACTTGCTCGAGTATAATCGAGATATAAGATATTTAAAGAGCAGCCTTTGTAGCTTACACGTCAAAAGAGGCAAAGAGCCATACGTAAATCATCGGCGACCCCGAAATGATAATTTCAGGCGAAAAGGTTGGGGTAGAGCTTTTACCTGCCTCTGAATGCGAGACACTCAATGAGAATAATCGAGGTGATGGTAAGGGTGAAGGGGTACTGGCAGTTGTCATCAGTCGTGGAGAGATCATCATTCATCTCGATCAGCGGGGCACAATACCTTTAAAGCTATGTTGTTTTTTTCTTATTCATATGTATATATTTGTGATATATAATATATGTATGTATAGAGGATAGATTAACTATACTCCCACCCTCCATTTTTACTCTAGACTGCGACAGTGGAAAATAATAAAGTCTTATTATCGTATACAGCAGTTTCGTCTGGTTTTGATACAATGGATGTACTGCACGGGATCTAATCTCTCTTTGTCCAAAGAACCATAACACACACACACACACACACACACACACACACACACACACACACACACACACACACACACACACACACGCACACGCACACACACACACACATACACAAAGCTTCTTTTCAATGTCGTTTTCTTTTGTGTTACGCGTTTAACTTGCTCATCGCCACAGTCACCTCGTATTTCGTATTTATTACCAGATCTGAGAGTACTCATTATACACAATAATATTATAACGAGCACAATATTGTAGTGTCCTGAAACGTACGCAGAACAGTATAATATAATATAATATAGGGTCATGAAATGTGTTGGCAGCTTGCAGTCTTACCGTAATGTAGACGACTAAACATTGCTACGTTTACTGCCAAATTGATCTATTCTCATCTTACATTATATTATTATTAATATTATTATATTAATGTTATTGTTTTTAATATAATATGGTAGCAGTACACTTTTACTTGTTAAAAACGTATTAAAGATGCATAGACATTGTCGAGTGTGCAAATGATGATGTTCATCAATTCTGTTATTGTGTAGTTTGTCTATACGTTATCATTTACGCCTCTTCAAAACCTAACCTATACGACTGTACCCACGAATTTCTTCTATAGCTATTGAGAATTGGATCTCACTACGTAATATGTCGTCTATCTTAATAATACCTTTAATATAATCGTTTCGATTACATATATAATTATATTTGCGTTTTTAATTATTGTTTATGACATGTTTTGTAAAAACCCGTTTTAGATACAATATTTCCTTAAATTTCGCTGCAAAGTACCACGAGTTTGATTTATAAACGTACCAATTAAATTGTTGTTATGATGAGATATAATAGAACAAAGACAACAATTTGTGAATTACATAATTTTATCTTATATATTACATTGTTATGTGTAGATAATGTGTTAGTAATATCCACTTGATGTTATTAAATTAATAGACATTCCATCGATTTATACAAACGGATCTTTATTTTTACACTTGTAAAATTACATAATGTGAATAATTTTCACAAAATTTAATTGTGTGGAACATGTTCCGCTGCCTGTCTATACTCATAATGCTATAACGAAAAAATAAACTGTGCAAAATGCATAAAAATTGATAAATTTACTTTCTATTAAAAAAAAGACTATTATTATTATAAGATCTTAAGTTATAAGTTTCGATTAAATAATAAATTAGAAAGACAAAATCCAACTATCCGATTTTAAAACCAAATACTATAATATATCCCAACCATAACTATCTCGGAGTAAAACATTTGGATAGACTAAATCCTTCCACTTCATAACCAACCACCGAGAGCTACTACTAAATAGAAGTAAATATAATTTCTCAATTTGGTTTGTGTACATAGGTTCCTTACACATCCCCCGATAGCAAGATAACACTTTTTAATTGTTTAAATGCTATTATTTTTTTAATGATTAGATTAGTCGTACACTTTATATAAAACTCAAGTCAAGAAAGCCTACATAATTCATAAACTAACAACAATAAATAGCTTTTATTTTAACAAATGAAAATCATAATTAAATGTATTTTATTCATTTAATAAACACGTTTTTAATTTAAAACATTGATTTGGTTAATTCAATAAATATAACTGCAGAATCAATAAATATGTAGTAAATTGAATGAACTATTTTGCGCAGATTCATTTTCAGATGTATAGAATACAATATTATGAAACTTAAAATACATTTTTTAATTTAATCATTATATTTATTGACTGCGAGTATATATATAATATAGGCTATATAGAGTTTGTGCTGCAATGACTGTAATACTCGATGGTCAATATTTAAACTATGTAGTCAATGAAGAAAATATTAATAATAATAACAAATAGTAAGAAATTATTAGAAGTTGTGTAAAATTAAAAATTAATAATTGCTAATAAAAACAAAATACATTTTTTTAGACTATAGATTCTCCATGTAGTAATACTTCAAATACTCTACAAAATTGTTTTAACAATATTGACGGTTGACTAGAAAAACATCAGAAATGTATAAGTAATATGCTTACATAAGTACATATATTTACATTAATATATACTTACAATATGTAAGTACCAGTTCCTATTAAACAGGAAACCTTACCATACAGATTCAAAATAATTAACGTTAACCTATCTTTATTATAAGTATAGATAAATATAAATACAAAACATTGACTGTCATTTCCGTTTTGCTGAAAAACTTCAAAAAATGATTCTAAGCGAACAAACAATTGGTTCGGGTACCACGGAATCAAACTTAAAAATATACTCATACAGTCATACGTACGACAACGAGACGGACATTATCGTTTTCGAACGCCTGCAGTTCCGGTTATCAGGAGGAAACAATACACCGGGCGATCTTGTCATTTTTTTATATATATATTAATAACAATACCAGTGTTGGGTTGCTTTCACAAAATAAGAACGAAAGAAAAGAAAACTCTGAAATGAATAGCAAAACGATACCACGATTTTTACTGATTCGTTTCGAACTATTATAATACGCGACCGTCATCAGAAAAACTCCCACCCCCTAATCAAATAATAATAATAATAATATATATATATATTTGCAGCACTGTTAGCTATAATATCGTAAATCGTTAAAGAAATTACCCAACCTCACACACATCTATTAGTAGGAGGATAAAATTTTTTCAGTAGCTCGTTAAAAGTTAAAGACTTTTCATTATATTATTATTATTATTATATTATATGTGATAAAATAAGTATATTTTATCCTTATACATAATATAAATTAAATTTCCTTCGATAAACCTGATTTTCGGTAAAATGGTGTGAATAATATTATTAGAAAAACGTTAACTTTTGAATTACATCGTTCCGCAGTATAATATGTACTAAATATTTGTTGTTTTTTTTTTAAATTATATACATTCGAATAAAGTTTTCCTTCATTGTGACCGAGCAATTTGTATTCTTATTTCTTACGCATAGATCGGTTGAAAAGTTTTGGCAAAGCTTTTTGTACGAATATATATTATACATTATTATAACGTTTCTTTAGCAGATAATGAGTTTTTTTTTCTTTTTTTCGTTTACGACTGTAACTTTTAAAACAACCTTGGCATTTTCAATATTTTCTTTTATCTTGCCTTTTTACTGAATACTTTTGAAGTATTTTACCCACTTTCCTCAAAGTACACTATTTTATTATGTAACAATATTAAGACTAAAAAAAAAACATTATTTTTTTATTGTAATTATAGTTGTGTTTATAATTTATTTGAGACATTAATTGTTAAACAATATTTAAACAAAAGATTAAACATTAACTTCTAATTCAGTTTTGGTATCCTATATTTATATTGTAACGTACCTATCATTTTCAAAAATACTAATGTGTATTTTTTTATGCAATCTGAATTTTCAATACATTATGACTGTATTTAAAACTGACATTTATCATAATTTTTTTTTGTTTTCCTCTTCATATATACTAGCTATGTAACCAAACTCGTACGTCCAATGTTAGACACTTTCATAAAGCACTGTTGAAATCCTTAAATATTGTACTCAACCCCAACTGTAATTCTAATAGTCTAATGGCCATGGTTGCCGAGCTTATTACATCAATAAAAAAAAAAATTAAAATAAAGCTTTTCTCTAAACCTAATAAAATCTGTTATCATATTTTAAAGTGTACTTTTGTATGGACATAACAAATATTGTGCATAATAAGTATAAATGATATGATGAAGATAATAGTAAGCCACATACAGACATACATTATACTTACATATAAGATTTAAAAGGCATACAATGTATGTAATACTTTGTTACTCGTTAATATCTTTAAGTGCGGTGTGACATAAATGAAGCACATTTTCTGTGACCAACTGATCATTACGATAATGTACTCATAATTTATTATTTATAACTAACAAGTGATAACAATATAAAATAATATAAATTGAGAAGTAGTATCTAAAAATATTTTTTGTTCATCTAATTACTAAGCTTGCTCACAATATTTTAAAGATCATAATTTAACTGATAAAAACTCACATTTTTTTTATTTCTTACTGTGTACATTAATGATATAAAAAATATGTTAAAAAATGTATATATGCTTATAAAAAGTAATTACACTGATTTGGAAATTGTAAATAAATAAATAGTAAAATGTTAATATGACTGTCGGTCGATAAAGCTCACTATGATTACAAGTTCATTACACTAGTTTCGTTACCGGTATTGTACACGCAATTATAAAATCTACGGTACATATCATGGCTGCCAATTCGTTCATTAATAGTGGTTCAGAAGATACCAATCCAACACCAAGCAAAAGGAATCTATCATCTCCTTCTCTCTATGAAGATTGTATCTAATATCTACATAGTAGATAAGAAACCAAAAATATTCATAAGTCCAAATCAGTACGACGCCGTACTCGCTACATAAGTGACTCAAACACAAGCACAATTCCAAACAACGCCTAGAATAATATCTATTCACTTCAATACTATTTCACCGAAACTACTCTCAGTCTACATCAAAGGTGAAAGGAGTGAGTAATTTTTCCAGTTTTACCTCAAACCTGAAGTCAATTATTAATTCTACATAATTCATCAGTACAATCACACCTTCTTCCTTCCTGATCATCTGCACTAATTTCTATGAGCATTATAGTTTACTCATTAAATATGACGTAATCGAAAACAGTTAAAGCTTTCATTCATACCAGCAATACGATTAATGCCCACTGTGATTGGCAACCTTCACCCTTCCACTTAAAGTGAAGATATTATTTTTTCTTTTTCGGAGTTAGTACATCAGGTTACCCACGTTTATAATATAAATCTATTTTTGAATAAATCACTTTTATCATTTTTCTTCGCCGTTAAGAAAGCCACCAACAACTAAGATTCATGCAAAAACGAAATTTTGCTACACAAAATAGAAACCTCATCCATCCAAAAAACCACCTCAATATTATCGGTGCCTATCTCATGGAAACACTAAACAATTCTGCAATTGCGTTCCACGATGTATCAGATATGGGGAAGAACACAGCTCTGCCAAAATATGCACTACGTCATCAAACTCTTCTGCCAGGTGTGATCTATGTCATGGTAGTCATCCAGCCTACTATACAGGCTGTTCAGTGTATAGAAAATCTAAATCTTCAAACAGTCATACTCGACGAGTACGTGTCACTCCTGCTAACAAAACCATAGTTAACTTTCCTAAGCCGACTACAAATCCCAATTCTGATAAACCATCGTATGCTCCGACCAATACCATCCCCTCTTTCATCGAAACATTCTTTCCTTCTTTTATCTCTGAGTTCACTGCTATCAACCTAACCTGTCCTTGTTAACAACTTTATTGAATAAAGGTATATTTTCATTATCTATAACGTTGTAGGTATTTCCATAAAATATATTGTCATTGTTTTATATTAATTTATAAGCCAACATTATTAGATTCATAATTTTATATATTTATATATCTTAAATCACCTTATCTAAATATTTGTAGGTACCTATAGTATTTTATTAATACCTACATATATTATGTTTATATATTTGAATTGTTGTGAACTGTACTAACTGTACTCTCATGCAATTACTTTAATAATTGTGGAGTTACAATAGTTTAAACTAGCAGCTAATAAAAATAAATAAATGTTAATATGACAATAATTATGAAATACAATAAAAAAAAAATTTCGTAGGTATATACTACATAAATATTATGTTATAATGTCATTAAAAATAAACTATACAAAATAGGTACGTAGTTATAAGATTTATATAATATTTTATTCTACAATATTTCTAACACGGCGATGTGTATAGGCAATTTAGCTACATCGGTGTTGTATTAACTATTAAGTTTCGATTGTTTCTAAATATTATTGATAAACTAATAACTGATAACTTCAAAAATAATATACCTATCACACAAGCTGCAGCTCTTTTTTTGTCAAAAATCATTTTTTACTAAACTCGGTTTACCACTATCATTTTAGATTTTGATCAGTGCGACGAATGTATTGATTTTACAATGATGTGTGTTTTTATATTTATTTATTTTTTATTTTTTTTGAGTGTCTGTCATCACGGTTTCTTGCAGTAAAAGTGCTTCGATTTTCTTAAATAGCAGCTTTTCTGGTAAGAAATTGAATTTAGTTGGTGCATTTTGGAGGTCAAAATTTAAAATTCCCAATAGTTTTCAAAAACAACAAGAAAAACAAACAAAAAATTAAGGAAAAACGGGAATTTTTAAGTGAAACGATTTTGATTTTTAATGTAAATCTAACAAAAATGACCATAGATACATGAAATTTTCACTGAATATTTGTGTAAGCATTTTCTATGAACCATATAATTTTCAAAATATTTTGATTTGAGGATTTTAACTATTTATAAGCAAATGAAATGTTCGATTATTATTTGTTTTTTTAAACCCAAGTCGATATAAAAATGTTCGCTCTATCAAAAAACTTGAAAATGTAATACAATGTTCCTTGTGAACTGAGAAAAATTTTGAAATCATGAAAATTAGCAAATTATATTTAATTAGAAATTCATAAAAAATTTTCTATTTATATCTACGATTTAAAAATGTAATACGAGATTTCTTAGATTAGGTTAGGTTAGGTAAACTTATAAGTTATTTAATTATATCTTAAGATACTGATTGTAAATACGTATTATTGTTTATTATTAATTTAACTTGGAACTACTTTTGTTGTGACACTTTTTATTAAAACTACTTTGTGGTTTTATTTGATCTATAAATTATGTAATTTTTTATCATCAATAGAATATTTAACTTGATTATAGTCATAGTTAATATTTTTTTAACAAGCATTGACAATTATGTGATAGTAAACGAATTTAAATTGACGTATTTTCTAACATTTATAATTTGACTGACGTCAGTACGTCACCATAATTTGTGCGACTAGTTTTTAATATTATCTAGTACAATAATATTATTATGTTGATCATAATTGGCATTCATGTGTTTACACGAGATTAGTATTTTGCTTTAATAATATGTAATACAAAAACTCTTGTGTATATGTATTATGTTTAATATAGTACATACCTATATATTCTATAGGAAACGTTTTCCATAAATAATAATAGGTAAATCTTACATAGATATGGAACAATAAACGGAATACAATTAATAAGAATCATCAATTGTATTTTTTTATTATATAATTAGTCATTACTGCAGGATTTTTTTATCCAACATTTTTCTCTAAAAAGCTGTAATTCATTAAAGAGATATCAACCTTCAATTAATATAATATGAATATAATATTTATTATTGCAAATGTATGTTCACTAGACACAATACACATCATAAAATAGACAAGTAAACCATATGTAATAATGATTATCGTTTGTTATGGAACCGACGATAATATTTCAATTGATTACAACACTACATTTTCCATGATTTAAAATTACAAAAACCGTTTTTATTTTACATATTCGATGATAGTGGTTCCTTGTTATATGTAATATATGATTGATTAAATGTAATACATTCATTAAATTATTTTGATAATGAGTGCACTACATTAAAATATTAAATGAACCACTCCGTAGACAGCATATTATATTATAGTACATGTACAAAATATAGGTTTTAACTGTGTATACAAATTCATTTCATATTGTATTGCTAAGTATTAATATTATTATTATTATTATTATTTTTACCTATTAAGAATAAAGGCTTCAACAGCAAGGTCGTTGTGTTAACATAAAAATTAATGGATAATTTAGTTACAATTTGAGATTACATAATATAATGGTTATGACTTATGGGATAGATAGTTTTTACAGAATTTAATTATATTTACATTTTATCTTAATATTACATTTTAGTTTCAATACCGATGTATTCGAATAAGCTATGAATCGAGTTTGCGTATTTTGTTTTCCTGGTGCTTCCTCCATGAGGGTTATTTTAGGACGTTTATTGCGTTGACGAATAGCGGACAGTCTAAAACTACATATTTAATTGAGCAGTTCATTGCATTGGCTGCAAAGAGGTTGAACCAACTTCGAGTTTTATAATGTGTTCTTGGGTAAGAGTGGTATGGCCGATTCTTGTTTTTGTATT
The DNA here is from genome assembly GCF_001856785.1 of Myzus persicae. Classification (NCBI taxonomy): domain Eukaryota; kingdom Metazoa; phylum Arthropoda; class Insecta; order Hemiptera; family Aphididae; genus Myzus; species Myzus persicae. The sequence continues at coordinate 98,190 of NW_019104138.1, read as the reverse complement.
GATAATTTCGGAACGTCTAGAGCCATTGGGCTGAGTATACCATTTAGAAATTTTTTTTTAATTGATTTTAGTTTGTTCTTCTTTTTTATGTATTGGTATGAAAATTAAGTTATGGATGAGGATAAGGTTGTGGAGATTGCCTCTATTGCCAGTATATCCACTTTTCCATTAACTGGGATACCCGTCTGGGAAGGAATCCGCATGAATTTGATATTTTTTTGGGTCTAGGCGATGATGTCATGAATTTGATAAATTATCTCATTGGTGGGGTTCTTTGGGCTGCAATACGATTGCGCGAGGTCTTTATCAGTCGTACCTTTTTAGGGGTAAGATTGCGCGTGCTAAATTATTTTTACTTCTAAGCAACGTTGACAAATACACAGATTATAGGTGCACGGTAAATATCCGGTTTGGTTTCGGTTGTGGCGATTCCTACGTTATTTATTGCTTATTATTATTGCCGACATCAGACAAACTTTCCATCACTAAGAAGTAGGTAGTTATATTTTAGACCATGGGATATTGAATACCTATTCGAATATTTAATATTATTTTATTATAACTATTTTTTTTTTAATGAATATTTTTTTGAATTTAGAAGATATCACTGGGCTAGTCGAAAATTTGTTTGTCTGGCGTTTTTTCTGCGTCATTATCAAAAATGATATTTTTTTATAATGATAATTATTTTATATTTATATAATAATTTGGCCACGTCGCATCCAATTTCACTCGCAATCGTACGCTTTTGAATAGTCAAAAGCATGATTATTTGTTATTCCAGCACCGCGCGCAATCGTATGCCCAAAAAGGTAAAACGCGCGCAATCGTACTCCACCGGTTCTTTGATGGCTAAAAAGGCGCTTAGGAAGTCACTAATTATTAAGATTTTGTTTGAAAAAGTCGTTTTCAAGAATTTTAATGCTTCTTTGATGGCTTTTGTTTCTGCTGTGAAGATGCTGGCTTCAGACAGTAGTTTGAAAAGATCTGAAGTATGACTTGTGCAGTAAGTAAATAGTACTCCGACATTGGTTTTGGAAGCATCAGTATAGATGTTGTTAAAATCTTGGAATTTGGTGTGTAAAATGTCTTTTGGTTAGAGTATTTGTGTGATCTATTTCCATATTAACATTCAAAGGTAGGAGTTTTCAATATTGTGAATTGTATGAGAAGCAACTAGTGTAGTAAACTAGTAAACTAGTAACACAGATATTTTGTGAAGTAAGAGGTGATGGGTGTACTTTGCTTGTCTTAGGATGTTTGAGGTGAACTTGAATATTTGAATTCCGTCGTTCTGGTTGTATTGTGTGTGGTTCGAGGTTTTATTTGCTGGCTTACTTGTAAAAGTGTGGTTGCTGTTGATTGAATATTGTATTGGGCTTTTTAAGAGGACTATATGTTACCAGTTTGTTTGCAAAGAAAACAAGTTACAGTTTTATCAATAAGAAAAATACGGAATAAGGTATCCTCGAAGTTGATTGCAATTGAGTTTGGTACTATACTTATATCATCAGGATTAATATAGATTTGGCTGCGAAAGCTGATTCCACGATAAAATTGTTCGGTAGCAAATCCAGCTATCAGAGTCGAGATGTTTGATGTTAATCTGATTTCTCCATATATTAAGGCGTTTATGATAATACCGTTTGGGATAGAGAGATTCAAGTTTGAAAGAATTATTCTCTTTGACGGGTTTATCTATTTTCTGACCGGAATGACATTATTATCTATTTCTATATGTGCGTGATTTTTTACTAAGTTATTTTTAAATGGTTTCACTGTTGTTTTTATTATTTGAGATTCATGGTGCTGCGATTATATTCACTGTGACTTTTGGGGCTTTCTATTATTTGATAGGATCGTAGGGCGTGTTGTTATATAGTTGAGTTTCGATGACGGAAATGTTGACATATTGGTTTTAGTTATTGACTAAGGTGATTTTATGGATTTGCAGTCCATATTGGATTTGATAGCTAATTACGCATACGGTATAATATTATAATTGCAATGAAAGTTCATTAAAATTTCTCGTTATGTAAATTGGTTGGTATGCATCTGCTATCGGAAAGAACATGAACACGCGATAAGCACTGTATGAGCAGTACCTACGTTTGGTTTGGCCGGCTGTCAAACACGAACTGATTATTATTATTTCATATTATTGTACTGTAATATTTAAAGAAATATTTATTAATTTACAAAACGTTGGGTGCTGAATTTTATATACAGAGTGAACCACAATGATTTCGTATTAACAGTAGATAGGTAAGTATTAGTTAAAAGAGAAAACGTGAAAACCAAGCTCTGGTGGCTACTACAATATAACAAATATTTTCTTTTGATTCCCAATTTAAAATATTAAAACCCTATCATCTTGGTTATTATTGATTGTTAATTGGAATTATTTTCAATGACCCACTTTTTTTTATACATTTGATAATGCTATGAAATACAAGTTGTCAATTATTGTGAATATTTTTTAAAAGCTTTAAAAAAATATTTCTTATTAGTTATTATTGACATGACTTTTTATTACAAACATTTGCTTATACAAGCCACAAAATTATCTATTTAGTATCTGCACTTATTATTTTGGGAAGTTGTAACTCTTTTAAAAAATATTTTTATTTAATTATTTCATGTCATTGCATAGCAACATTTTTTAATATCAAGTGCATTGTTACAATTTCTTGATGTCATATTTTTTTTTTAATTTTTACTTTTTTGAATGACAATTTTTAATTCATATTCCAAAGCAGCATACTTACTGGAGTACCTACTTCAGTACAATCAATCACTAGACGTTAAATAATTACTTACTCTTCCTACTTAATATATAATTTAAAATTAATTGACTACTGGTTTTAAATTCGATTTGTATGTACTAAAGTAGGTACATTGAAAAAATATCTGCTTTAAAATAAGAAATTAAAAGGTTAGGTTAGTCTATTAAAATTGTTTTAATATTTTCAAAAAAGTTATAATTCTTTGAAATGATTATATTAGCGTTTACCTAATAATTCGTATATCAGAGTATACATATTAAAACACCGATTAATAATATCTCAAACATATCTCTAACAATAAAATATTATTTTGTTAGTTTGTGTTTTAAATACTTTTAATATAGGCCTTAAAGTCAATGCTTCAAAATGCCGAGTCATGACGTTTACTCGTTCCCGTACTACTATCCCTTTTGACTACAATATCTCTGGTTTGACAATTGCACGCGTTGATAATCTAATCGACCTGGGTTTTAATCTAGCTAGAAACCTTATTCCAAGTCCTCATATTGCGATGATTACTAGTAGAGCATTTAAAGTTTTGGGGTTCATTATGCGTCTATCTAAAGACTTTAAATTGTCAAAATCATTAAAATCATTATATTGTGCTTTAGTTCGTCCTATTTTAGAGTACGGGTCGGTTGTTTTGGATCCGTACACTGTCTTTGATATTAATCAACTTGAACGTGTTCAACATAGATTTTTGAGATTTTGTTGTTTTGTGTTAGGCATTCCCCACTTAGCTCACGACTATACCAATATCCCAAACGTACTTGACCTGCCTACTCTTGCTGAACGAAGAAGAACTCTAAATATAAAATTTATTCGTGGTCTAATTACTAACCATATTGATTCCCCTTGCTTGCTTTCCCAAGTTAACTTCAAAGTCCCTTTGCATGTATCTCGTTCTCATGTGACCTTCCATATTCCTAACGCCAACACAAATTATCTGCAAAATGAGCCTTTAAGACGAATCATGTCACTTGCTAATGAGTACCCCTCTTTTTATGATAATTTGTTCTTATGTTCTTAACCACTGTTAATAACTCTTAAGTTTAATATATGCGTTTTATTGCTTACTAATAACTGTTAAATAAATTGTAATTCTGTTATTTACATATAATATTTTATATTTCTCAATTTTCTACTATTCTAATACATTGTACTGTACTTCTTAATGTTATAGGGGCAACCCGTATATTTTTGTAATAAATAAATAAATAAATCTCTAAAGCGTAATACAGTTTTATATATCAGTAATTTTTAATGAACTCATAATAATTTAAAATATAAATGTTTTTTTTTTTATTAAACGTTGGCTTTGTCAACTAGGCTTTCATTAATTTATTACTGGAATCAAAAATTATCCTATATGTACAAATGGAACCAACAAAGATGAAACTACCTACTAGGTAATATTGTCGGCCCGAATCCACATTAGGTATTCTGAAAACTTTTCAAATTTTTAAACAAAACTAATAGGTTTAAAAGGTATCATTACTTTAACTTATACTTATGAAACTAAATCACTCTTATTATTATATATGTATATACATATATATTATGCGTCAACTTAAGGTTGGCTTTATGTAATTATATACTATGAGTAGAAGCTAACGGTCAAAGTCAACCAAATGTTATTTATGCATTTAAAAAAAAACAACTCTAAATTAGAGTCAATATCTTTTCATAAACTAAATGTTATAACTAATAGAATTAAAATACTCTTTATTTTTAATTAATTAAAATTATATTGTGGCTAGTTTATCTGTTAAAAGTTCACTCGTTTTACATTAATTTTCATTTAATCAAATGTACCGAATATTATAGTTACTTTAATTACACATTAATTACAATGAATGATTATAATTGTAAATGCAATATGCATACTGACATACTGTATACAATATACAATATACAATATTATACATGTATGATATTTATAATATTATAAAATATATATTTGTAGTACTGAAACTATATGCAAAGTATTAAGTATGTAGGATTAGTACGTACATTTTATAGAACTTTCTAGGGAAATTATTAATCTTGAATTGACATTTAATATAAAAACCCAAAACTTTCATTTATAACATCTTAACATATTTTGTAGATACCAAGACTTAAAAATTGAATTGAATATAATTAATAAAAACCCCTTTAAATATCTACTGCAATAATGCAGATAATAATTATAAAATTAATGCTAATAATTATTATTCATCTTTTAAAATAATTCATGTTTATTATGTTTTGTATAATAATAAAACAATTAAATAATCATTTCAAAAGTTGAACCTCTCGGGTCAATTATTCAACACCGAACATGCTAAATTTGTTATTTTAAAATGTGCTTGTAATTAATCATTCTTGAGATATATTTTATACATTGTATTGTTATCAAAAACTATACAGAATTAAATTTGAAATTTAAGCTGTGTTATTCCTGAACTATTTTATTATGACAAAACTGGTTCATTAAAAGCTATATGAACAATAGTCTATTTAATTAAATTTAGATTAAGTTTAAATTATATCCTCAAGCGTCACACGTGTCAGTAAAAAAAATTCAATATTGGCTAATTTCAAACACAAGTAATTTATAAAATTACATTATTTTGATGTAAATATCTTAATGACACAAGTGAGTTCTAGAAAACAAAATAATTCAAGTACTAAAGGTACCAATTGAAATTATAATCATAGGTTGCTATTTTCAAATTAAAACCTTCATCATTTATGGTTAATTATATTATGGCATAAAGTTTATATTTAATACTATTGTATGTAGGACGTAGATACAGTAAAAATCCATTATTATATATGATTATTGAAAGTATAGTGTAAGAAGAAGTTCCTCATTATGTAATCCATGATCATAATAGTAACTGAAAAATAGAGGACTTAACATAATAGAAATTCATTGAAATTTCGCCTCTGATTAATATACATACAGTTCATTGCTAACTGTTGTAATAAATTATTGATGTGTATCTATGACAATAAAAAAAAAAATTAGAAATTTAATGTCACTCTCTCGAAAAACCTTAGGACTTGTTTTTATCAAAAATATAGTTTGAAAACCCTCATTAGGTAGTAACATAAAAACAATGGTTGCTGAAATATTGATTAAATTCTACGTTATTATTACATTAAGCTACTTTGAACTGTATCGGTGTCGAAAACGTTAAATAGTTAGTGATAATTTATATTAATTATATTTTTAAATTGCCTTTAAGTGATACGGTTCCTAAGATATCTAACGGGAAATTGTTTTTTTTTTTTTGCTATTTTCATATCCTGTAAAATATGTGAATTTGTCACAGTTTCATTTATTTTAATTTTTAATACATGTTTAAATGATAAGGTGATACGTATACATGTATTAATGTACCTAAACATCTATTTTGTTATCACAATAGTACAGCCATTAGATTTTATATTATTGAACATCAAAAACAATATCACATCACCTCATAAAAATGCAAAATATATGATTACCGTTTTTGAGAAACCTCTCAACCAACAGAATACTGAAAATATACCTAAGAACAAACGTTTTTAACACGAAGCGTAATCAAAAAATTATGATCTTAATCTGAATAATTTATTTTATCTTACACGATAGGCTAATAATTTAATAATATTTTATATAAAAACTTACACATTTTGTACAACTTTAATATTTTTTATTATTGTATATTTTAATATTGATTAATTATTGTATGCTACTTATCAACCTAACTCTTTAAACACTTCAGTAGCTGAGTTTTCTGGTGATAAGGCAATTATAGCAATACACGAAGACCCAATTTCTGTTTCGCTAAATCTACAACACCTATACCACCTCTACCACCTTAACCTAATGTCGAACTGGTACTATAAATGGAGAGTAAAAGCAAACCAATCAAAATCGCCTACACACTTCCTTTACGCTTCGCTATGCCCCTTGTCCCAAAGTTTCTTTAGTTAACATACCTATATCTCTTCATCTCAATCGGTTAAGTATCTAACCACTGATCAACATCTCACCTGGGCGCAACAAGTAAGTAGAAAAAAACTCTCTTTAAATGCGCGTATCCGATTGCTGAAAACGTAATTACCAAAAAAACATACTAAATTAAGTATAAAACTCCTCATTTACAAATTCTTAATGAAGCCTATGTAGACATATGGACTAAAATTCTGTGGCAATGCCAAAAAATCCAACCTTAACAAAATACAAACCGTTCAAAACAAAATACAAGCTCCATCAGTCATCACCAATGCCTCATTTTACATTTCTAATTTTACTCTCCATTCTAATTTAAAAATCGAAACCATCCACGAAGATGCTACAACGTACAATAAAAGTTTCTTCGACAAATTGCATTTTCATCCTAACCCTCTAATATCTGACTCTATCTAGCCACTCACACGATTTCAGGAAATCCACCACGGTGACTAAAAAGAAATTGGTGCAGAGATCTACTTAATGATTAACCAAAACAAAAATATATATATATTATATATATAATTAACAACAACTCAATAAAAAAATATACTAAGCGAAAGGAAATGCGATCAATGGATGGTTTCTTCCTTCACCCTATTCATGTTTTTAAATTTATTGTAGCACATATTCTTATTATTCTTTTATGTATAGATGGTATATTCTCTAATAAAAATTTAAAAAAAAATATTAATTATTGTGATTATGTTTAAATATACGTGGAAATGAGTAAAAACGGTTATCAACAAATCTTGTTTATTCCAACTAGCAACCATAAATAACCATCCTAATCACAAGTAATCTACAGTTAAAATGTTTGTAAAATCAAAATATACTTAAAGGTAAAATATTTTCTTCTATATACCTTACTGAGTTTATATTATTAATTATTGACTATTGAGTAGGTACCTATTTCATGAAGGTGTGAATTTTAAATGTTTATTAAGTTAAAAATTAGTTACTAATAATAACATAAATGTAAAAATATATTTGTGTAATATGTTTCCGTCGTATGAAATAAATGGCCCTATAACTCAAATTTGACCACAAAACAGATTAAAGGCGTATAGTTACCACTTAAAGATTACCAAATGCGTAACAATTATAATAGTGCCTATGGAGAGAACATTATTATAGAAGGTTGATATTAATTTGTTTAGAGAAAAAATAAATAACAATAATTATAAACTAGTATCTACCTATATTTAATAATATGTACACAGTTTCATCTGTTCTTAAAATATTGCTGTAATAAAATATTTTGTTTATTTTTACTATTTTATTGTAACAAAATTAAGTAAACAAATAATCGATTGGATTCCCTTGCTTTTATTAAGTTATTATTACAAACTATAGATAAATGTATATAACTAAAGTAAATTTAAAAAAAAATCAAGAGAATGTAAAGCTTATGACATTATTTCTTGAATACTTTCCAAAAAAATGTATTTATTTTAAAACTTTTGAAAGTTTATAGGTAGCACTGCTTATAAATTAAATATTTTTAAAACATATTACAGACATAAACATATATGATATTTTCACACAGACATTTTTTAGTTAGTGTATAATGTTATGTAAAACAAAATCTATTGTAGTTAAGTCAAAATTTGGTGACCTTTGAACGATTATTATTGAACGAATATTGTACGATTGAAAATTAAAATTTGTAGTTACTGTTTTTCAATTTGCTTTTGTTATTTTTGTATGAAACATTAAATCAGAAATTCCAAAACTAAAAACATTTATTTTACTGTATCAATGGTCAATTACACTGTCTACGTGACTTGGCATAAATATCAAAATAATTTATCTCAAACTAAACATTTTATATACGAATTATGACGTTGTTACATTGTCACAAATTCAAAATTACACCCCAGAGGCTTTGTTAAAAACAAGACTAATTTTCATGTTTTATTAAAAGTATTTTATGTGTGTACCTTTGTAACTTGTTGAAGGTTTTGATTTACTCAAATATTAATGAATACGATATCAAAATACAATTATAAAGTATTTGCTAGTTTTTTATTGATCAATAAATTGAGACAATTAATATAGATTTTAATTTTAGTGGGTAACACATAAATGTGACCTCAGACATATTATTATAGGTATTATTATAGGATGTTTTCCAGCATAACATTTATGATTAAATTATAACCATATTCTAAATATTTCATTTTTATTTTGAACAAATAATTAAAATTTAAACTTAATATAAATAATTGTATTTGTTTCTCATAGTACATACAAGTTTTCATTAAGTAGTACAAAAATATGAATAAAAGAAAAAAAATTCGTCCAGTGACGACACTTTTAATGATAACCTAATATTTAAAATTAAGCTTGAAAATAATAATGTGATAAAATACGAAAAAATACGAAAAAATATTAGGAATACGTATGAATAACTTACTATCGCAATATTACAATTAAAAATGTTTACATTTGATTTACATTTAAAAAAAATGTCATCAAAATAATAATTAAGGATGATTAACATAAGATATATTATCATCAATATGATATACGATTCAACGAACTAAAAAATATGGGCTTCAAAGAAAATATAACTATTTAATTAATCTCAATTTACATTTGAAAAATAGGTTCTCTGTATAGATTTTAATTATTATTCTATAAAAAAACCATTTTAATATGCATATTGCATCAATTTATTGTATACTTGCGTAAGCTGAAATTTTATTTACGACAACAACATAAACATGGCATAAATATTAAATACCCATTATTCATGCTTCCTGCACTGCTCGATAATTCCGACGATATGTTTAACCTATTCCACTTGGCCATCACAACTATGACATAGTTTTTTTTTTTTAATCTTTACATTGGCCAAGATTTCTTTCTATATTTTCCATCTGAAAATTTAACATAAAGAACTGAGAAATTAACCCATAACTTGTTTTCTAGTTTTCCATCCTACACAATATATTTAAAATATAATGGTCATTCTTTTTTTCATTAAAAACTGCAAGGTTCTAAGATTCAAAAATGTGACTGACATCGTATCAGTAACATTCTAGTCTATTCACTGCAAAGACAATTGTACTAGGTGTAACCAATGGGCAATGACATAATAAATTATGTTTTTCATAAGCAATTACTTTCAGATTTTTTTTTAATTCTAAGTATGTGGGTGTGACGTGACTCAAGTGAGTGATAAATTATGACAGCTTAAAATAATAATATATTATAGGTACCCAGTTATAGTCTTATTAAATGTTTATGTTGAATTCTAAATTCTCGCTGTGGTCAGTATCGTATTTAAGGGTAGGGGATTGTTGTTTTGGGGATCATCCACAAACTTAAAAAGGTTAACTCTTATAGGTTATTCATCAAATTATTGGTACCAATAGTCTTTTAAATTTGCTTCGCCTCTGTTTTAGTCTGTGCACAACTAAATGGATGAATTATGTAACATTATTTTTCAAAATACATTTTAAATAAATTAAATGCTATTATTTCTACAAATCGTATAAGATTTTACAATTTGTGCTTTTGTGGTAGTTAATTCCTACCATCGATTGTATTTTTGGGAAGCTTGTGTGCAATTTCATTAACACTTTTTCTTTAGGTTTATTATTATTTATTATATATATTATATATATTTTTGATAGTATATTGGTATCAAACTTTAGGGTTCAGTCAAAATCAAGCACTCAAAAAATCTAAACCTTCCATTTAACATTTCTTTCCACATATATAGTCACAAATGTTCAAATATAGGTAAGTTTTAATTAATACCCTTCAATGTAGGATCTAAAAAAATAAACGATATCAGAAACGGCCAAAATCTTGTTCTAACATTTCCGCTTCCACCTATCGAACAATGAAATTCCTTAATCTAGACGATTCTCCTAGAAAACATAAGGTGATGTTAAATACGATTTTAAATTATTTTAAAATCTAATCTACACCTAAGTAGAGTACGAAATTTTCTTATGTATCACATCACATAATAATATAATTGCACGCCTGCTTATTGTAAATATTAGATTCATATATAGATAGTAGGTATAATTATTGGTATATGTTCATACAATAGCGCTGTGTATGCATTGTGTTAAATACGTTTAACAGACTACAATACCACACAATGAATACATTATTATCTAATGCCGATGTATCATGTATCAGTAAATTAAAATGTTTATTTAAATTCGTGTTCATTAACTCTATTTTTACATTAATGCATAATAAACAAGTTGTATGCAAACTCAAATGACAGTAAAAAGATAATATACAAAAACTCTACCCAACTAATGTATTTCGCAATATGAGAGTAAACATATGAAAAAACAAACGTTTCTTCTGATGATTATATAATTACTTATTCACTTATCAGTATTTTAAATTTGATACACAAATATAGGTACTGACTGTCCGTTCAATGAAGTTTTTTTCACAGCCCAGTATATGGTGTTTTTTTATACATCTAATAAATAATCATGCACATGAAATGCAATCATATATATATATTTATTATTTATAATATAATATATACACACAAATCTGAAATTTAAATTTAAATGTCCATTGTCTAGTTGAAATTATTTTAGTTCATTGTTAACAATTTTTTTATTGGAGTTACATTTAAATGTATTAGTTTTTCTTTCATCATGTGTAGAGCTAGAATTTTGTTTTTTTTTCTTTAAGTGATACAGTTCTAACCAAAAACTAAATTTGTTTCGTGATATAACAATTTAGAATGTGTAATTTTTATTTTGTATTTTTTGCATTTATCGTGTTAAATGCACTTTTAAGTTCATTTTTACGAATATTACGTTAATTTTGTGTATTTAAACTAATTTTTGTATATTTTAATTTTTTTTTTAATATGTGTTGTATAGGTAATCTCAGTTAGTACATATTATAGTACCCATACAAAAATAGTATCTTTGAACTTACATCGACAGTGTAACCATAATATTATCGTTGTTATACACTTATACCCCTAAAATTATTGTCACTTGTAGCCGAATCAGGAAAAATGAAACTGTATTAATACAATAATATTAAAAATATTTTAAAACTGGTATATTTGTCGGCAAACTGAGTTATTTTTATTTTAATTAGGTTTCGGCAAAGTAGGTATGAATCGAAAAAGTAATATAGGTAATTAATTAAACTCACAAGTCAACTCAAATTTGAATATATTTGTTTAATTTACTTCTTAAAATAAATGTTTTCCTTTTTGAGTAATATAAAAAATAAAAAGGTCATTTTTGTATTTTTTTTTGTGCATTTTTTTGTATTTTTTAGGTCATTAAAATTCTAGCTCAGATCATAAGCAATATAAACAAATAAATATTTTATTATCTATGTTAAATCAATATGTGATTATGATTTTATAATGTTCTCGCTACAGGCATACCTACACATAAATAAATAAATTAAGATCAAGAGATATTTTTTTTCTTCAAAATAAACAATCAAAATGCATATTATTAATATTCAACATTCTTATAATTATTAATAAAATTCACATTATTTTAAAACTATATTTCCTAATTAAATATATATTTGAGGAGAAAATAAATAAAAAACTACTATTATCAATTATCATACATATAATCTTAATCTACTAGTTGTACTAGTAAATTATAACCATAGTTATTTTCATTTTTTACCACATACCTGATTTATTATGCGTTGTCTACCTATATACTTTATTTTGACCTATATAATTTTAATGAGATTTCAATTATCTTATAAGTACTTTGTCATTGACACATTATACAATACGTGATAGAAGTCACTAAAAACAATTTCAAAAAATTGTTTAAGTCCAAATAAGTATTACCAGTATCAAATACCCAATGAGAAATATCTCTGAGCGGTTAAACGTTTGTTAAAACCCTATCCACTATCAAGTATCACAATATTTCAAAAGTATGGACAGTAAAAAAACAATCAACTACAGCTGCTAATATGACAATAGTTGGTCAATGAATTGATATCGATGTCGATCACTGATTAGATAACGTTTGATAAATATTATTGAAGTTGTTTCAAATTACAATCGAACAATTAATAATTTCATTTGTCAGTGGCTATAGATAACCTGTAGATGCCTACTATAAGTTCTATCATATTGATTTTATTATGTTATAGAATCAAATTTCTAATGATACTACAGTCATATAATATACAAACAATTGTGCATTCCATAAGACGTATATAAAACACGAATATAGCAATATTTTAATATTATAACTTCACTACACCATGAAGAATAATGATAATAATAACTGTTACATATACTGTACATTATTATTTACATAAATAATACTGTTTAATGTTTGTACATTTGTGGATCTTATGCCATTGCGGCATTGCCAATAGTCAAAACTCAAAAGTCGTACAGATAATAATAATTCAAAACAGAAAAACTTGTTTTACAATCATTAAGTGTTTGGCGTAATGCTTTTCTTTTCGTTGCAACACATAATATTTATATTAATGTGTTTTGTTTTACTTAACAGAAAAGTTTATGGGAAAAGTTTTGCTAGCGAATTTATGGCCTCTGGTACGTAGTTGACAGTGAACAAATTTGGCAACATTTACCGGCCGGGTTCGGAACTTACGAGCGTACGAAACGACGATGGAAAACTTAACCTAACGAATATACGCCATATAAATAACCTCGAGAGCAAACAAAACGCATCAGAGAAAATATTAATTACGCTCTAATTATCATCATCGTCTTTCAATATAAAATTCATATTATAATAATATCGTCTATCGTCGACGGCCTTTAATAAGGATAATAATAACGATGATTTAACTGTTAATAGTTATAACTCAAATACAAAAAATAATAATACTATATAATAAAAAAATGTTCTGTGGACTGTGGTCATACTGTATCTGACACGAGTTCGCCAGAAACACGGTCGATATAATAGACATCAGATCAGAGCGTTGCCGGACCAACCTTTCATCTCGCCCACGAGGTAATGGTCGACTCGATCACGTGGACCCGGATAATCCCCTGACCCGTGCACACATCAATAATAATTTAACGTGGACGAAAATACCATAATAATAATCAATATTATTTGTATTAATTATTAAACACCATTCGTGTTTTTTTTCGGTCACAGCGTGGTACGGCCGTGTTCGAATGAAAACGGTTGGCTTTTTAAAATATGCAAACACTAAAATTAGTAATTACTATGATTACGATAGTGTTGCACAACATTTTTTTTTTAAATTTAGTACTCATATATTATTTACATTTTCAAAATATCCTAAAGTATTTCATAGTACGTAACAGAAACACACAATATGAACAGTTAAAGTAATAATCTTCGTTTTGTCATTATTATTTGTAAATGTATCATTAATATAGAAGTACCTATTACATCATACTCTTTTTAATAATACATGTAGTATAATATTATAATATTGTGTTTGAAGAAAGCTCACACCTAAAATGTATTGACACACCACAATGTATGCAGGCGATGAGTACACGACGCGAGTTCAAAATTAAAAGCCATATACAATATACATAGATACCACCTTAACATTGCTTAATTGTATTATTATTGTACATTATTTGGCTGGCAGTATCACTATAATTATTAGTATACTACAAAATTAATTAATTAATATTTTTATCTGAATTTAAAATTAAATGATGATAATTTGGATAAGGCATGCTTAATCGACAACCTAGGTACTTGATCAAACAAAAATATTATTTACATTTAAGACAAAAATTAATGACTAATGATTCACTCACCAAGTACCTATATTTTTAATTGTTAGCTATAGGTAAAATCTGTATATCATTAGAAAATTAATCATTCTTACCTACCTACCTACTGTTTTGGTACCGTGAAATGTGAGTAATATATGATCAGGTAATGTCAATTGATGAAAACAATTTACTTTAAATTGAGATTTTAATTATTATTGGTAAAATTAAATTTAAACTACATATAATCATTTGTTTTTTTTTACATACAATATATACATTGTAACTTCATAATAGTTTAATTGATTATGCTCATTTTACTATAGGTATTCGATTACCTAAGTATTAATTATTATAGTTTATAGTTTTCAATAATTTAAACTTGTGACAATATTTTTCCCAAACAACTTTGAATATTATAATACTTAAATAATAAGTTTAAATTGTTTTTATTTTTAACATTATTTGTGCAATGGTTATAGTTTTTTTTTTAAATAAATACAATTAAGTTAAAGCAGTCTTAAAATTAAAATTAATATTTTTTGATTGGATTCAAACTTTAAATTAGGCACAGTTTAATTTGTCTCTAAGAATAGGGTACAATGTTTTAATCATAAAAAATTAATATGCGTGCCAATGTATTATTAGTTATTAATAGGTTTAGATATGATACTTTGGTGAAAAAAAATCACTAAAAACAATACAAATGGTGTGTAAATCGTCCTTGTAAAACAATTATATTATGGGTGTGATCTTTGCAGATATTACATACGTGAAGGGTGCACAAAAAGTTAGGTACACGTGTAAGACCATGTTTGTGTTTTCCACTCTTTTGTGTGTTTCGACAAACTCGTGGACAAGAATGGTGATAGTAATATTGCTATTGTACAACACATCTGCAACATTATCCATAAATACCTACATCGTTGTGCCGTACTAAAATATAGGTGAGTATGAAGTAGGTTAGGATACCTATAAGTTATAACCTATCTAGTTTTACCATGTACTTAACATATGCTATAATATACTTTATTATAGACATATTATAATTAGGTTGGTCATTAAGCATTAATTATTAGTTATTACTAATTAATAATTATATACATATACATTTAAAATATATTTATATTGACAAACAATTAACGACGCCAGCGTCATCGTGTATAATTTAATCTGTCAAATTAATCTAATGAGAATGTGAGCTTTATGTTTAAAACAAGGTCACAGCTGCCCCTCCCCACATCATATAATTATATATAATAGAATTACGGTTGCCAGGGTGGTGGCAATTAGTCATCGTTTTTTATCTGTTCGAACAATTAACAGTCGTGATGTATTTTCTTGTAATTCGGAGACTGAGAATATGAGTGAAGAAAATATAATAATTCAAGCTATCGAAAAATTGTTGCTACTTCGACAACCGTCAACCATTAATGCTTAATAACATTAAAATAATAAAATACAAATATGTATCAATTGAAAAAGAAACCATAATAAGTAACATGTCTGAAGTATCAAGTAAGTAAGCCCTCCCCCATTTACAAAATGAGTCCAAAGTGCAAAATATTTGTAACCTCATTGTTTCATTCATTTGTTAACTATTAGTTGGACTGACTTTTTCAAATTTGTAACTTAGTACTTTATATAAATATAAAAATAAAGTACCCTATGAAACAGAAGCAGTGACATGACACGAATTATACGTCTAATGAAGATTTTTTTAAAATTATATAAAATATATTGAAATAATAGTTAATATATCACGGTTAGCCACTATAGTAGATAACCATGGATATTAATTGCATACACATATCAGTATTAGGTACACTCTATGATTAGTGTAGGTACTATATCATATTTTAGTCATTATTTTACATATCATCATGGTAAGAACAATATTATAATTAGTAGTAGTATTTTAAACTGTAGTCTTCACTATGGCTAAATGTATTTATTTATTTATTTAGCCATGAATTACACTAAATATATTAAATGCGAGATATTACATCACTGTTATGTTGCATCAACAAATATTTAACAATGAAAAAAAAAATATGAAGACAAAACTGCACTTAAATAATAGTACCAACTACCAGGTGATAGATCTGGGCTCAATATTTTAAAAATTATAAATTTTATTTGAATAAAATTGCTAACATAATTTTTTTATTTTCTTTAAAAGTTATGACAAAACAAATATAGGAATGTTATACTTAGGAATTGAGTTTTCAGTGGGTTTAATTAAACCTAGTGATTTCAGATCAATATTTGGATCAGGTTGAAATCGTTCAAATCATCTGGCTCTGGAATTACAGAAAAAAAAAGTTTAGAACAAGAATAGTCGGTATTACTTAATGTTTCTTTCCATACTATATTAGAACGGTAACGAGAATTTTCTCGTGGTAATAGCACTTAAACTGCTCTTTATTTTACTTAAAAAAAAAGCAACATACCTACAACTTAGGTACATTCACTGCACAAAATTGGTGATCGATAGTCTTGCGGAATCGTAATTATTACATGTTGACACTGGTTTATTATATGTATACCAGGTAAATCAGGTACATGTATAATATTTTTTAATTATTTATTTTACTTTTTTATGTATCGTGACAGACACTGAAATACCACAACCATAGTTAACATTATTTTCAAAGTTGAATTTTTGTATCAATTTATCTCAGCACTTGTTCCAAATATGTTATGTTTGTATTGCCTTATTGGAATATAACATTCAAAATTAAATAATATTAAAACAATTAATTGGATCTCCGCGATCATTATTATCCATAACAATACTTAAATTATTTCCAATTGAAAGGAAAATATTATATAATATAATTTTTTTGTTTAAAAGATGAAACATTTAATTGTTATTTGTAATGTTCTTTTAACTTTCAAAAAATAACCATTAGTTAAATATCAGGTATAGTTAAATAATCAAGCGTGATAAAAATATTAAAGCCGTAAAACATTATCGAAGTTATAGATAGCTACAGCTCCCCCCGACATCAAATGTTTGCAACTGTTCTAAATTGTTTGTTTTAAAAATATATCAAGCTTAAAAACGATATAGTATAAAATAGTATGTAAAATTTTGTCACAGAACTTGTCTACATCTTGAATTAATCTTGAATTAATCCAATATAAATTATAAAAAATAATTGCTAATGTCACTAATAGACCTATGTCTAGTAATTCTTATAATAATTTCAATTGTTAATTGGTTTGAATTCTATAGAACTAAAAAGACAACTCACTGATATTTTATTTATATATGATGCATTAAATGTTTTGGTTGACTGTCCGCCTTTAATAGCTTCATTAAGAATTTAGGTTCCCACATACTACTCCAGAACAAATTATTTATTTGTCATTCCCTTCTATCGAAAAAGTTATGGTGCAGATTCTTTTTTCCACGTGCCTTATCATAAGCTTATGAAATATCTATATCTACACATTTTTTGATTCTAGTCGTGTTATTTTTAAGTTTAATATTATTTCGATATTAAGATTCATAAATTATAAATAATTATAATATTCTTAATATGTTTTATTTTTCTGTATTTATACTTTGTAAAATTAATGTTTGTCATCGTATTTAAGTCACGTTTGTCCAATCTGGTAAAGTAGTCAATTTATTGTATTTATTCACTTATCAAATGGGCTTATGCCGGTGAAATTATTATAGATAAATAAATAAATAAAATGTTTTTTCGGGCCTCCTAAAATATTATTTAATATAAAATAAGTATTCCTATCAACATATTTTCAAAATGTCAAACATTACAAATTTATTTCAACGGGCATCTGGCCTCTGTACTCGGGTCAATAGTCCTCCCCCTTGCGGAGCCCTTTCTTCGTACCTACAACGTTTTTATTACACAATATCATAATAATAAACTCCACGTTAGTGATAATTTCACTGGAAAATGAACGTATAGAAATGTGTAATAGATATTAAACAATATCATAGAAGTCGATTTTTTTTAAAAGCTAAAGTTTATGGTTTTACTTTTTACTTGTACTTTGTAACATTAGTTTGCTTCCCGAAATTTTCCTTTCAAAACGTGCCACTAATGCTTTTTACATGTTTTGATATTGTGATGTCCGCTCAAAAAAGTAATAATAATAACAAAACGTGAAATTTTCATTCCTATTGACCTAGTTCTGAGAGAAAAAGCAATGTTCACGCATTTCCGCCTTTTCAGTTGCCGGAAAATAAACAGATATTTATGCTAACTTGGAGTTATTTGTAGGTACAAAATGCCTGATCAATTACAGTTCCTGCCCCAAGATCAATAATATAATATAATGGTGTGACACTATTACAAGGGTTACATTAGTCAGTGCACTATGGGGTCTACTTAATTGTTTTTCCACACTGCTGTATAAATGTTGTTTTCATAATATTATGTCTTTCACTTGTTTTGTATATTAATGAAAACTCGGAATAACGGTCTCTTAATATTTTTATTCGTTCCACATTTAAACAAAGATGTTAAAATGTATTGTTTTTGTAAATTTTTTGACAAAATGCAATGTTTTTAAATAATGAAACAATGAAATAGTATATAATCAAGTCAAAATATAATATTATAACAATAAATAGATAGATTTAATAAATAAAAGTAATAGAATAGGAAGACTAACTACTGTGAACATTTTAGTGTGTCGCACTATCACTCAAATATGGGCAGTGTTTGGGTCGTATTGAATTTTCGTGTAATAACGAGAAAATATAGTTGAATCAAATTAATAAACCATTACCATATAATAGGTATGTAGCTGTAGTCAAAGTTAGAAATATTAAAACTCAGTTAGCCGAAACATCATTTGTCCGGAGCTGTACATAGTACATAATATAATATATTGTCTTTAAATGTTAGGTCACAATATTTGGAAGGAATTTTTATTTTTCATAAGACATAAACAGTATAAATATAAACATAAACAGGCGTATGTGATTTTATTACTACGCTTCATTTATCGTCGATTATTATTGCACTAAATAAACGAAACGTAAATGGAATGATTAATAATATGTAAGACTCTTTGGTGTGGTCGCAATAAACAAAATACATTTTCTAAATGAAACGGGTGACTAGTTTTGTACGAAATTTTCATTTCGGAAACACCGTTAAATTTATGGCCAATGAAACGAAGGAATTTATTATTTACTCAGCAGAATGCATGCGTGCTTATTTTGGTATAAATGCGACGAGGAAAACGGCCGATGAAAAATTACGCACCGGAAAATAATTTCCACGCCACTGCTCCGAAAAATACATTTTTCTGATCGTAAATTAATGATCTCCTGTCACACTCGTTTTCCTTTAGAAAATCAACAGGAAAAATGAGGAAAAGCAATTGCATTTTTTGATATTATTTTACTTTTTAAAACAAAACGGTTTATGACGTATATTAGATTTCAGGAAAAATGAAATTAACCACCCACTGCACACACTCGGTGTTATTTAAATATGATATTATTAATCAGCTGGAGGACTATTTACTTCTTTTTAATGAAGAAATTCATTATTGAAGCCTAATGTGTAGCGGTGTTTGGCCTCAATTACAAGCATCAGCCGGTGTCACTAGTTACAAGATGGGTGACCACCCGGGTTTTAATGACAAGCCCTAGCCATGCCCTAAGAATATATACCCCTCAATTTTAATTCAACTAAATTACCTTTAGGATATTGACCATAAATGTTGAAGCCTTAACACAATAAAAAATAAAATAATTCACTATTATTCAGAATTACACCATATGCGTTAGTTGTGATTTGATTTTAACTGTCGATTTATCTATCATCCAGTCTCTCCTTATCAACAGTCTTTCAAGATTATCATTTATGTACGAAATAAAATTTCCCAGTTACTTCTAGGGTTTGTTTACCCTTGCTAAAATAATATTACACACCGTTAATCTATTTTCCACTATGTAGAAACAACTTTAAATTATCAATCATTGTTTTATATAATGTTCAAAAATAAAGTGAATATAACTAAGTCCAACTTCGAAACAGTAACGTTAATCATTTGCTTATAGATATCAATTTTGTATTTAAGATATGAATTATTTTTAATAACTGCTGTTACAGTTATAATATACACACATTACTTACTACTACAATACTACATAATAGTGTAATACATTTATTATACGATTAGATTTACTATTATATCATAATTATTAATTCATAACACCTTATAATTCATTGTAACTATCTTTATCATAACAGACAGATTATTAAACATTATGTTTGAACAAGGATGATTACTGTTGTTTACTTATAAGTTGATACCATTAAAGCTCAAATACGCTGATTATGTAATTTGATACATTTAATTTCTTTCCACAGTATCAACGGCATTGTATACTATAACTCTTATAATCACGTGCATTTGATTTTAGTATAATGTCAATTTGAACTGATTTCAATTTTAAGATAATTAAAATCTAGAAGTTGTTTGTATTCAGTTTTTATCTATATTTTATGTATAATGTGTGTATTTGTAATATAGTTTACAGACTTTTTGAATAATAATATTTACTTACCTGTAGTAGGTACATTAACGGGTTTTATTTTAAATAATCATAACATGTTTTGTCTACAAAAACTATTTAGTATACATAAATTTTTATTTAATTTAATAGAATTAAATACAGATTACATTCATACAACTAATAATAAACTCTAGTAAATATTTATTGTTAATATAATTGAGATTAAAAAATTATTGTATTAATTTTATTTTATTATATTTAAATGTTCTTAATTAAAAAATATTTACTTTTATTTGGTTTAAAAAAAAAATATATAACCCTTTATAGGGCAAATAAGACGTTTGTAACTAGATTAATCTGAAAATTGGTATGCGGGTTCTCAAGTATATATAGAAAAATAAATTGTATATATAATTTTCTTTTCATATATTGAACCTTAAATATCCAAAATTTGAAATTTTAATATGGTTTTAACATGACCTTCTTAAAACCCTGTATAACATGTTTTAACCTAAGCTGTAAATGGTCCGTGGCAGAATAATTGACCACTTAAAATGTTTGTTTCTTAACGACAGATATTTATCACGATGTCTGATTGTAATTGTATGTTTGAAAATTGTCTAAGATTATAACCACTCAGAATCTAAAATTCCAATAATAGCACATGTTGGGTTGTATCCACGCAGACATTATGTTTATCAAAACTTTGTACTACACTCTGTATAATATCATCGAATGTAGGTACCTATTTGCATACGTGTAATGTTTTCTTAACGAAGACAATATCGAGAACTATGCAATTGTCAACGGAGGTTCACACAAATACCATAATATATTATTCTTATATCCACTTTATAGATAGAGGTGATATTATATAGATACATAATACCTATAATATTATTATAAAAATTAAATGCATAAGACAATACCTCCATTTATTCATGGTACAACGTTCCGTTGCCTTTTTTATTTATTTTTTCTCCGTGATTTGATTTTATTTTAGATGTGGTAAAGCGAGAATAATGGTGTTACCACTAGGAACCACATCGTGCCTACTTATATAATCCAATATTTACTATAAATTATATAATACATTACATTATATTTTTGAATTTCGTTTTTGGACGTGTACGATAAACATTGTAAGTAGGTATTTACTTATTAAAATAAAAAAAACAATTTATTACACATCAAATATAAATAATTGTTTTCTAAAGTGCATTTTCTGTTGGTGGTGTAACAATAACTACTATCGTGCTTACCTACTACACATCTTATACCCAGCCTACTACGGCTGATTTAGACTACAACACAATTTTGATACATAATTTTTAGTAAAGTTGATCTATTATTATGCAATAGAATATTAGATAATCAATATGTATTTGTTTCGACTAGTTAACAAATTTTAAAAATCGATCAACTTATTCAAAGATGGTGGATGTCATATAAATTTTGTTTACACACACTTTCTGATAATTAATAATCATCACATTTCATTTTTTTCATTCTAATAGTATTTGACAACCTATTTGTTAAATGCTAGTCCTGCAATGAGGAATTTTATAGAATGTATACCGACTTGAGAAAAAAAATGGCTTTATGCACATGATTTGTTCCTTGTTAGTTTAGAAGAAATTAAATTGTACTAAATTTTTTCTTTTTAATTCTAATTGACCAAATAAAACAAGTAAATGTACAGGTACATGAGAATGTGTGTTCAAATCAAAATGTATGTACACGCCAAACTTTCTTAAAAATAGATATAAACTGTAAATATTTAGGTACCGAATTAGATAGGTAATAGGTATAGAAATATGCCATAATCTTAGATTAAATTCTTACTTACAACTTGTAACAAATCAACTAAGAAAAATAATGTATAAATTTTTTTAAATTCTAACATATCTTAGAACTTTAGAAAATTAAAGTAATAGATGCCTATAATACTTAAATAATAATAATTAATACTATCTATAACTAATTATAGTACTTCTATATGAGGGCCAAGAGGCCTTCATCTATGAATAAAATATAGAACCATTAAAAAAAAATACAAAACAAAATATTAACATTATTCCAAAAAACTACTCAAGATAACACACAAAATACATAATATACAACAATATGATTGTACATAACTAAAAAATAATCGAACGTTTAGAACTGAACTTAAATATAATACTAGACGGATATCTAATATAAAAGTATACCAACCATACACAAAAAATAACACAAATCACATACTTATATACCATTAAAAAATAAACATACTTCGTAGGTAACTCTTTCAACATTCAGAAAAAAATTAAACGTTGGATACTACAAGGACAAAATACAGACATATTAAATATACCAAGTAAAAGAAAATTAGAAAAAAAAATGTCTTGAACTACGATGTACAATATTTTGGATAATTATTTAGGGGTAAAATATGTTTTTAGTAAGTAAATAACTACATTTTATATACTGTGCACAGAAACGCCAGTGTTTCCCAACCTTTAACTAACCCAAGTAGAATACGACTACACACTTTTACACCGATCTCTTAGTTCTCGTAACAATTCTAGTTGTGCCTATTGTTATAGTTCGACAAGTTAAATGGTAAGTACAAGCTTCTAACTGTAGAGTTCATATTATAAATGTATAGTTTAATTTGTCAACCATATAAGTATATAACACGATTGAGAATTGTATGCACAAAGTCATATTATTATAGGTTTATCCACTTTCCGGAGGCCTGTGGAAATCCTTAGATTCGTATTTCGTAAATACTCTCGAAGTCGATGGGACGGAATGGCATCACGCACCAAATCCCAGTCAAGCCATGATGATTGTCGAGATACTGTATAATAATATACGAAAACAACATCGTATTATTATACGTCCTAACCTACATAAAGGTCGATAATCTTGAATTTGGTATTATTTACCAAAATAATAGTTAATAATAATTATTTTTCAATTTATAAATTGAAGCATGCACTTTTAACCGTACATGCTCGTTGGCCATTGTTTATAGTAATAATATTATTACCATACTGACAACACGTGCGCCCGATCATCTGCTCTCCGCTTCGGTGGGCAACGACTCACCACGAGATGCGATCGCGAGCCTAGTGGCGGTCGGCCAAGGTCTTGCTTGGCGCGAAAGCGCGTGGCCGATTTAAAAATGCTCCGACCGGACGCCTCAATGCCTCGTGCACCTTATAAAATATGAGCCTATATATAAATACGTGTATTATTAGATGTTTGATAATAATAATTATTATTGTTTCCTCTATACGATTTGTTGTTGTTTTAAACCTCCATTCGGAAGGAGGTAAGTCCTTTGGGAAACTTACACTTCCATATTTAGTAGATATTTTAATATCTAGGAGTTTCCTCAAATTGGGAAGTGCATTTGGCTTCGGTTTATTTTAATCAGGCCAGCGTATGTATAGAATAGAGTATTGTAGAACTTTTTCAAAATATTTTTTGTCATTATTACTATCTAATTTGATGTAGTAAAAATAATTATAATATTACGAAGTTCCCTCAGCATTAAATATAAGGGGATTTTTCCAGTGAGCCACTGTAAGTTATGATCAGATTACTTTTTATTACCTATACCGCTCATGATATATTTTTCTCGCCTTGAAAGATTAAATGCGTATATAAGGGAGGTAATACCTTGGTGGGTATCTTATTACTTACCAGTTTTTAATTAACAAATTATCAAAACCCATGTCGAAGTTCATTCATTGCGAGGAGAATTCTTCATTCAATCATGTCTTTTTTCTCCATTATTATCACATTTACTCATAGTTCATTGAACTAAACGTATTGTAAGAGATGTGAAAAACTTTTAAATAAATTAAACAAAATAAGTAATCATGTTATTATACCTGGGTATCTTCCTAAATATTTGTATAAAAAGTGATACCTAAAAGTTTTAATTTTGTATATGTTTGTCTTGTAGATATACTTTAATACCTATAGATTAAACTTAAATAACTTATGACTTATCTATTGTGTTTACATATTCCATATAATTTATTATTCTTAGTTATATGATTGAGTCGTATCAATATTCTAAAAAGTTCCAACAATAATGACAGTCCATACGGGATTCATAGTATTTATACCAATCTCTTTAAGGGTTGCTAGTTTATGTAATTTGTATAGTACCTACAGGCACATTGAAAAAATAAATAAATACTTACATAATCATTATTAATTTATAGGCTAGGTAGCTAGGTTACCCATTCACGGTTTAAAATGATTTTAAATATTCGTCAAATGTTATCTGATAATTTTTATCTTAAATTTACTTAACTACTTCAACCCCGTCTCTTCCCCTAGAATATAGTTTTTACATGCCATAAGCGACGGGCCCTCCCCAACTAAGCACACGGTTTTAGAATCCACAAAAACCTATGCGAGTATGTGTCGACTTCTATATAAGAACCACTTACACGAAAAATGTTCGAGCGTGACGGAAAACACGACACAATTATTTCTCAGTGTATTTGGTGGCCATCGTAGTCATCCAAAACTACTTAAACAAATTACAAAATTCACACCACCTGTAAAATATAAATACAATAAATTATAGACATTTGAGAGTAATTTTGCGTTTTTCAAAAAGTTCATCGAACGTTAATAGCAAACGAAGTAGGTATAGCGTTGATATACCTGACGTACCGCTTTAAACGGGTCAACATTAATTCAACAATATTTTCTGTAGCTCTGTAACAATATAAAATGATATGAGCTGACATTGCGTTATCATATTTTACTGAATAACAGAACATCGTTTTGGCAACTGCCATAAATGTTAAAAAAAACTCGATTTGACGACCCAAGAGTCAGTGCCCTGCAGTTAGCTATAAAGTCAATATACTGTAGTACGGTGCGTGAATGAGTTCGCAGTAAAAATTACATTAAATAAATCTAAATATTTTAAATATTCCACAGTGTAGTTATTAGTTAATAATAGTATAGGTACGTTGTCGCAGTGACGAAAAATTCATATTCCTACAAATGATTTTTTTAGAATTACAAAAAATAACTAAAATTCCAATTTCATAAATATCTAAGCTTCAAGTGTCTATAAAAAGTTTTGTATGTATTTGCATATTTTAAAATTATTATAATTACAAATTATATGGGATCTTATATTTATTTTTTGGACTTTTTGACCAACTTTTAAACATTATATTATATTAATAAAATGCGTATACATAAATATTCGGTGAAAACTTCTAGACTACAATTATTCATTAACAGAAAAAAAAACATGCCCTGGTTTTTTGAAAAATACTGTGAATTTTTACCCCAATGTACAAAATGACAGATTTGATCCAGTTCTCTAACCTTAAAAAAATAAACCTCAAAGTTAAAGATTGAATTGTTTTCACTGCTCATACTAACGGCATAGTAGTATATTTATAAGTGTTTTATATAAGATATAAATGATGTATGTATTAACATTTTTATTGACTAGCAAATCGAACCAGCCAAAATATGTTTTCATTTTTATGTTTAAGTACTGTATAAACAATAACAAGATAACACTAAGAATTCTAACCCGAGTGCTTGACCTGAATTTTTAATACATTTTGCAGAAGACTGTCCATTATTTAAAATGTATACATTACGTGTTTTTGCCAACTAACACCTTCATTCCATTATGCTCATTCATAACGTTAAAAAAATGTAATACCTACTTTAAAATTAATTATATAAATATATATGTCAGAATTAATACAAAATTGGTAAAACTTTTGGTTTAAGCTCCATTCCTTGACGAAATTAAAGCAAAATAAAATAGAAATTGTAAAATTGCAAATTGTAAAATATGTTTTTAATAATTCATATTATTATGTATTATGAATTATGATGATAACATAAAATATGTATTGCAATTATACCGCAATTGATTTAAATTGTATTATAATAATATTACCGTTCGTATTTTGAACGTTGTAGGTAAGTATAATGATAATAATAATAATAGGTGTTAAAATGGATTTTGATACCTACCTTATGTACCTAATTATGTACCCAATGTTCATCATTAAAATAATAGTTACATGTTAATATTTCATTATACATTTAAGTATAATTAATTTAATACCTATTACTTACAACAGGAAAAATTATTCTTTAATCGTTAGATAATTAATAAATACATAATTTGTTTATTTTCATAAATATTATCATTAGAATTTTTATGAATTTAAGTTACAATATGTTATCTGAGTCATTTATTGTTACTCGTGCAGTTATACATTTTATATTCATCATTTATAACTGCATAATAAAATACTTGTATACTTACTACTTAATAATAACTAATGGAATATTTACCCAATAATAATTTCTAACATTAAACTACTTTAATATAATAAAATAGTTCAGTGTATTTTATCGATGATCCACATTCAACTATACACAGCACTTAAAAGAAAGCATGTTTATTACAATAATATCGAAGACCCGGAAATATTATTTGCATTTGTATAATACTTTAATAGTTATAACATCATACAAATAATAGATTCATATATTAATTGAATAATTGTATCTATTTTCGCAAACTTAAAATGTTATGACACCGCTTGTGTCAATATCAACAGAAGTTTCCAAATCGCATGATATAAGAATATAGAAATAACAATTTTAATTGAAATGTTTAATCCATTAATTTTGAATTTATTTGCCAAATAACCAATATAAAACTATACCAATATAGTATGATTTATTATTATTATTTCCCTTCATAGTAATATAATATAGAAAATTGTATTTGTTCATTTCAAACAAGCAAAATACATTTTTGAGTTCATGACTTATCATTTATCAACACAATAATACGTGATCTTCAAATTAATGTTCTTATCAACATATGGACTGAAATCATCTTAAAATTCTTTAAGTTGGAAAAACTTTAAAATTTTCAGGACTTAACAAATCATTTGACAAATCGAATTTTGGTTGGCTAATAAAACTTGGTAGGTATTTAATTTTTTTTTAAACACTATCGTATGTGGATCTTGCATTTGACACTTAGGTAGCAATGTAATAATTAAAAAAAAAAAATCTTATATAGATGCACTGTAAATGTGTTCTGAAGCTATATTTAATAACAAATGTTGTTATTTTTTGTATAGTATTTATATTTATGCATTATGAACATGAAGTCTCAGCTACATTTTAGTTTATTATGTTTAATGCACACGAGATAATACATAAACTATTCATTTAAAAAATAAAGGCTCACCAACAAAAAAGAATATCTAATATACACAAACCTACCTGCAATAAACTATGTCCTAGTTTCCTTTTTACAATTTCTTTAGAGCTATCTTAAAAATTTTGTTAAATATCATTTATTTTGTACAGACAGAAACATTACGTTGTCAAAAAACAACTTTCATATACAGATATCAAACAGCTGCCTCCAAAATACGATTTATTTATTAAATTGAATATTCTAATGACAAACATTCCAGTTCACCTTAAGATGTGTACATTAAAAAATTATTAAATAGATATATTGCTATTACATAAAAAAATAATGTTTTTAGGAAGTCACAGGGACAAAAAATATTTTTTTAAGCACAACATCGTATCATTTCATCGTTTATGATTTAGAATATTACAATTTTAGGTTTGATGTAGTAAAGTAAAAATTAAAATAAATTGCCTTTAGTTATTTTTTGCTACTTCATACAGTTTTAGGTTACATACATTCCAAATTAATCTCCAGTAAAAATGCATTCCAATTGAACACAGTTTCAGGAAATTACATTCTTTAAATATCACATAATTTGACAAGAGAACATTAATTTTAACTTTTTGTATTAATGTACCCAACTCAAACAAAAGTTACAAAAAACAGATATGATATTATATTTGAATTAACAATGCTCGTTTATCAGATTATACATAGTATACTTGTGTATAGTAAAGCCACTATAATATTATAGCAAAATGTATAAAATATTTTAAATTATTAATAATAAACAATATACAATTCAGAAACAGTTCAGCTTCTGCTCTTTGATGTTGAATAGTAAAAAATAATAATAATAACGTTTGAACTCACTGTAGAAAATATTAAACTATAACAAAAATTAATTGTTCTACAAAAGAACATTTGTTTTTATTTTATTTCACTTAATAGTTCCAATACAATCCTAAAATATTATATCAACAAAAATGTTCACCTGTACTCTTTGATAACACAATAAAACATTTTTAACGTAGTTAACAGTGTATTGTTGTCAATTTCATTTTTGAATTACATTTTCATATTACTTTTAATTAAATGTTTATAAATACTCCATTTAAGATTGACAACTTATTTTGTGAAATAGGTACTTGGCAATGTTAGTTGTTTAAAAACATATTATGTGTTTCTTATAATATCCAATATTATGTATATGGTATGTGAGCGTGTGTCAGTACTCAGTGTAAGCAAGTGTTGTCTGTAGTATGTGTACAATATTACGTTGTAAAAATGACATCCCACATGTACGGTGCGTGGTGTTGTCGTCAATTAATAGCCTCGACAAACCTTCAGCGCGTGTACCGCACCTTAATAAAATAAATAATAATAATTAACAATGGTAATGGAAAAATAAAACGGTTGCGAAGAGAAAATATATCAAACGTGAAACGAACGAATTATCGATACTATAAGAATATAGAGTGAATAGTGACGACAATAATTAGTAATTACTATTATTATTGCTATTGTTTATAAAATCCTAGAGGAATTCATTGGCGTTCATTAGTCAATGATTTTTGGCAAAAAGCGAAGATTTGGCTGTTGGCCAGCTGCTCAGCTACAAAGGACTGGCGCGAACAACATTTTGCATGACCCGCATCCCACCCTTGAGACTCTCTGCCATCAGAGCCAAAATACATAACGTCATGTGCCGGTCGCCGGACTGCGGAACAAAAACAACACCATTAATACGTTTCATATTTATATTTTTTCAGTTATATTTTTGGAGCACATTTCAAACATTTGCTATGAAGAATTCTATTTTGACTTTAAAAAAAGTCCATATTATATAATATACTTATCAACGCACATTTTGACTCCAAAGTTAAAAAATAATTAGTAAAAACTAATGACTTAGTTACAAGTAATTTCAATTTTTTGTGTAGGTAGATGTATATATATGTATAAAATCTGCATGGGTTGCTCCACGTTTGTTTTTTTAACTGTAATTATATACAATATAAATTAAATTTTGTTTTGTTCCAATTTCTAGAATATCATAAATGATATAAATAGTATCTACAACACATACAATCTATACTTATTGTGTATTAGTTATTATGCCAGAAAAAAAATTAACATTAAATTCATATATTGTAAATTAAATTGATAAATATAGATGTATTCATCTACTTATTTAGTATTGACTGTCAGAATACATAAATATAATTAACTTGTAGTTATTAGTTATTTTATTCTAACATAGGAGTACCGTATGCAAATAATAAACAATATCATTACATCAGTAAATAATTCCAACTACGTAAGTTTTTTATATCATGAATACTATTAAAATTGACTATTTAAATAGTTTAATGAAAAATAGTTTTATTTTATTATTTTGTCTTTGGTCGAATAATGGACATATAGGTACAATGATTACAAATTACAATAGAATAATTCATTTTTCAGTTCATTCCCCGACTCATTAATAAAAATTCTTAGTGGCAAATAGGTATTTAACTAAATAATTGACTGATTAAGACGAAATTGAATTACAACCAAATTGACATGCTAGACTTAAAAGATCTCATCAGTAATTGTCTATTTTATACATGTTGAAAGTTGATGAAAAAACTAAAATCTCTTAAATCTTAATCTACTGTCACTTTATACACAGTTTTTTATAAAAAAAAAAAACCATAAATAAAAACATTTTTATTTAGAATTTTGAATAATATTACATTCATTGTAATTTATAAATTTATTATTCATGGTAATTTATTGTACATTATAATTTTTAAATTAAACCGTAAATCGTTTACTATTATTTATGATCTTGTAGAGGTTAAGGGTACCTAACCTACTTATAAATAGAATTCGGCAAAAATCTTAATAAATTAATTTTAATATACTGAAACCAGTATTGTTATAATTTGGTATACTAAATTTACTGAAATTAAAAGTAAATTATAAACATATTTAAACAGTCAATAAACCTCTTATAAATATTTAAAAAAATAATAAAATGATAATTAAAAATTCTAATTAATTAATTTTGGACTCATTTATAATTAAATTAAATGTACTGAAAACAGTTTACACTAAACAAATAATTATTAATAAATAGCGTTATGCCATTTCGGACGGTAAAGTTAAGTATTATACATAGTTTAGGTATTGGAAAAATTATCGTTTGAAATGTTGGTTTTTAAAGATTGACACATTTTATTTAAACCTAGTATTTTTAGTATTTACCATAGTAACTATTATTTGTATAACAGCAGGAAACCATAATTTCGCATCCCACGATACTGTGAGCTATGCGAAATATTTCAATTTATACTTTTTAGTTTTTACGCAGTGGTTTTATGAAAATAACAATCACGATTTACGACCACAAAAAAAGTCACGCCAACGTCACAATTGGCTCTCATCGTTTAAGTTTAAAAGGTGATTGAAGTGTGGTTAAAGGCGATCGCAGTAGAAATAGCGAGTAGGATAATCAAAAAGTAAATACTTTGAAATCGACAAAGTGAGAAACCATTATAATAATATTACTGTGTCCACGTGGTCTCTGGGGTCCGGATAGCTGATGCAGCTATGTACATTATAGTACATAATACAATGGTACATGATAATATTCTAATAATATGTACTATGTAGGTACAAATACAACATACTATATACTATGGCTGTCGCTGGTTGTGTGCCGCGCTTGAACGACGATCTCGCCACGCGGCTACCGCCCACTCAATACTCAAACTATAGCTTACATGATAGATAATATTATGATATTATAGGAGTGGCTATGGCTCAAGGGATTGCGATATAATGTTAAAGCGAACTTGGTGTATATGGATATGTTATACGTATAATATAATTCTCGGTGATTGTTTTGCTAATGCAATTTCCTTCACGACTGACATTGTACACAATACGGTAGTACGGGACCGACTACCGACATTTATACATCGTGCACTGTTTACCAGTTCGGTTGGAATGTATTATTTTATTAATAAACCTTCACTGTAGTTCAACTACTCTATCCGTTACATAAACTATACACGCGAAAATCAAAAAATACAGTCAAATATAAAATAAACTATTAAATTAAATTTTGCATTACCACATGTAAAGTCGTCTGAAATCACATCGAGTAAAAAAATAAACATAATAAAAACCATAGGTACACCATTTGACATTTATTTTAAGTACCTAGGTATCTATATAGTATTCAGTGGGATAAACTTTAAAATAAATTGTATACAATAAGCTGAATAAGCACTAGTTTGGGGAAACAAATAACATAATTTATATAATATATAAACCTACAGCTATTAATATTATTGTTAAATTATAATTTCCAAAATATGTATTTACATAATATTGTTATGTAACCATCATAGCAACAATTGATATTTAATATAAATAACTACAAATTATTTCAATACTTTATGAAAAAACATCTTAGGTTTATTTATTACAAAAAAAATAACAGAGATTATAAAAACTCGACAATGGCTCGCAATTACAACATAATATTTTGAATATTCATATGATGTACTCAGACACTCCGGTAACCAGCCAACATTATTATTGTCCGATTAGTATTATTTCTCTAGTTGAACGGGTGCCCACTCACATCACGAGCAGATAAGATTTTTTTTAAATTTATGACACGGCCACTCCCTTCATAGGTTCTTTTTACATCTTGCTATTTCTCTCTCTTTCTTGCTAGCACATAATACATAAAATTAACATAATGGACCCATCGAGAGAGTGTGCATTGGCTTGAGGCTAAACGTATAAGAAAAAATATAAAAATAAAAACTCAACATCAACGCAGAAAAATAAATTATACATGCACAGCCATAGAGACGTACAATTTTCAGCCTACCTAATCGTAATCTAGAAGACAAAAGCTTATTTTTGAGTGCATGGATGGGCCCGGCTCAGGATACACAATAAAAAATTATTCGACATTCAACGGATTTTACAGTATCTACGAACATACATACATTATACATTGACTGAGTCAATGGAGAGGATGTCAAAGAGTGACATAATGTCGTGAAATCACAATATCACCTAACGTTACACGTGAAACTGTGGAAATATGAGAACGATACTAAAAAAAAACAAATTTCGAAATTCAATTTATGTACACAATATCGCTACATAAACTCTAGTTATAAATCTCGCTTAACGGATAAATGGATTCTGTAAATAATATCCTTGAATTTCTATCTAAGATATTATTACCTACTTAATAATAGGTTAATTTTGAAAATAATCATCAATGCAATTAATATAATATAGAAATATAATCATATTATTCATTTAAATGTAACATCTGAAATCCGGCTGAAATGGTTAGAGAACCATCCCCTGAAATGTCTGAATTCATATTCATTATAATATCATAATAAAATTCGTTACATTGATAAAATATGTCTACTGAAAAACAATAGGATCTTACCCTACGTCAATATTTACAAATTCAAGGGAAAACATACCTGGGAAATTAGAAATCAAAACTCTACTCGAATGTCTGGCCACAGCATAGCTTGTAATATCCTATAATAATGTTATCGCTTTAGCAAATTCACAATAAATTATGCTAGGTTAATTTGAAAAAAAATTCAAAATTGTGATTTCAATTACATAATCAATGAGTTCTAGATTAAAATAATTATTTAATAATATTGTTGTATACAGCAAAAAAAATATGTAGTTTTTCACATTTTCATCATTTTGAAACAGTTAAATATATCTGTGAGTAAGATTGATGTTATATTATAATATTCTGTAGATATTATGTGCACTGTATTGTTATTTTTATAATTCCATTTTGTCAAGCACATTTTTAAATTTAAGCATGACTAAAAATAATAGGTACATTGTAACATGATCTACTAAATCAAATTTAATAAGGACTAAAATATTTATAATTTTATTGATAAAATCAACTATATAATATTAGCTTATGTATGAACTTCGGTTTTAAATATTAATAGCTGTAAAAGGCTATAATATAATACTATTGCAGAAGTATATTTTAGTCAACAAAAGCTGTCAGCGTGAGTCATATCATTCGATTGAATTCCTTCCGTTTTGACCGTCGTTACTGTCATTTTACCAAAAAAAACTTTTATAGTTGTATCTCATTTTCCCATACTTCTATTTCTCTTGCTTATACCCAACACCCTTGAACTTTATATTTCTAACTCTCTTGGTCACACAGCTGTCAACGACATTTTAGTCACGTCGAAAAGTCGCTGTCACATGACTCGGAAAACGAAGAAAAATATATAACAGGAAAACGAAAAAGTCGCTTAACGAGTTCAGAATGTCACAATACGATCTACTTTTGGGGCCACGCCAACTGGAGTGTTTTCTTTCTGCGCTAGCTTTCCTCGTCCCCTGGGGAATCGATAATACAAATCGCCAGGGCGCCTCTAGTATAATAGGTGGTTTTTATATTTTATTTCTCTAGTTTTGAAAGTCATTGTTTATCAGTTAAGGTTAATACTAATAAGCACGTAGTGTGACAATAATGAAAATGAGTTTCTTTTAGACTGTTTTGAAAATATTATCCTGTAAATTCAATGGATAGCAGCTGGTTGCAGGAAAGATGAGTTGCAATTTTAAGTTTTAATAGTCTATCGGGACTGCTGCACACAGCACACATCCATAATATTTGTCTTCAAAAGTCACAGTTATTAAGCTGAATATTGTTATAAAATAAAAATAAAATCTAATCGGCAACATAATTTAATGTAAGATTAGTTGTTAAATGTGTAGGTGCACTTTTTCAATGGTTTTATTAAATATTGATTTTTTTTATAACCCTCATTTAAAAATAAAATATTCTTTTTTGCATTTACTAATTGGTCTATAATTTTAATTGTATTTCATAATATATTTATATTATCGCTATTTTGAGCTCAAATTTGGATGTATTACAGCTGATGTATTATATATTTAAATGTACATATGTAAATAATATTATGTCTGTAGACCTGTAGTAACAGTTCATGATTATTATCTAATTCAATATCTCGACATGAGAGTAATGATTTTTCTCAAAGTGTGACTCTGCATTTTTTGTATGATGCGTATACGTATGTATTATATTTTCATTTCATCATTTCATTGCATTGAACTTATAAATTCGGATTCGTTTGCCCAATGTGACATAATAAAAATTCGAGGGACGAGGTGACCGAGTGGTCTGACACGTCCGCTGCGCACAAGTCGCGGTGACCGGAGAACAAGTGCTGCCATCCCCCCACCCCCGGGGCATGGCCGAAACCTACGGGTGCCCCATTCGAAATTCTGCCAAAAAACAAACACACACGTGTTCCCCCCTACCGTCCCAAAATATACAATACAAATCTACAATACAATCCTACAATACCTAATACAGCTAATGGCCTCAGTTGTCGGGCTAAGACCAATAAAAAAAAATATATAATAATAAAAATTCGTAATACAATGATGTAAAAATAATTTAGTGGAAGTCAAAAATGTACATACCGTTTATGTTTAAAAAAAATTATTTTTAATTATTTTTTCGCTCTCATTTTAATTATCCTTATTTTAATTATTTCTCCCTTAAATGTATGAATAGGTACCACGTACCTACATTCATAAAATCCCGTTGGAACATCTTTAGCATCTATTTGTTACTAATTA
The DNA here is from genome assembly GCF_001856785.1 of Myzus persicae. Lineage (NCBI taxonomy): Eukaryota > Metazoa > Arthropoda > Insecta > Hemiptera > Aphididae > Myzus > Myzus persicae. Next base: position 62,250 of record NW_019104138.1, on the reverse strand, counting down.
CTTTTGACATTTTTATGTGATCCCATTAATCTCTGTAATGATTTTAATTAAGTTGACAATATTGAACGTTCTTAAAATAGCTATCGACCTTTTCTTTTTTCCCCATTGTATTTCTCTTCTTTTTCGATCTCTGCACTAGTATAATCTTAAATCTACCATGACCTGAAAGCGTGGAACAATAATTATTGTGATTTTATTTATAAGAATGCAAGAAGAAAAATACTCAAATGACGCACTCATAGATCCTAGCATATAATAGTTGTTAATCTTCTATTATTTTGCTCACCATTATAATTATTATTGTGCGATAGACGATAGACGATACTCTATGGTCATAGACCACAATAATGAGATTAGCAAATTGTAGTCAACAAAACCATTATCAAATTTGACATTTCCGAGATTAGAATGACTAAATAAGGAATAAACACCGTTTAAAAAAATCACGTTTCACTCAGATGTGTGCACATGGAACAATATTATTATAAATTATGATCCATTTATTAATAGCAGTATATACTAACTAACAATGATTTGTGATTTTTTTTCTGTTGAATGAAATTACATATATTTTTGTGCGCCATTTGTATTTTCATGATAGAATTATTTTTCTACAATAACTAAATTAAAAATGAAGCTTGTTAATACCAAATTGTGAAAACTCTCTTGGTGTTTATTATAATAATAATAATAATTAATAAGTGCAACTATTTTAGTATTTATCATTTTATTGTTACATTACACAATTCACTGCAAATACATAATAATTTAATATACTGTTTTACATTAAATACAAAATATGTGATTCAATGTCATATTTCATCTATTATAATATTGTTATTTATTCATTGAATACTGATGCACATGTTTGTTTAACGATATTTACTAAAATAATATGAAACCAATTGATTTATATAGTGAAATATGAGTAATACAACAGTCAACATAGACAAACAATTAATATCTTTATATAATATAACACATTGTCTGATGTACCAACACGGTAGATTGATTATTGAATGACAAAAAAATGTATTGAATACTGTATGTCTGTATAGCATTTATAGACAATACCAGAGGTATTCAAACTGTGCGTCGCTGTTCTCAGATGCGTCGGGGGAGTGTCGAAGGTAGCCGCGTAGTATAATTGAAACCCAATAAATATTTTTACGAAAAACGTTTACCACCGGTTTACGCACACCGGTTGGGAAACGTTGAATTGTCTACAACAATTATTCGCTAAATATAGCTTTAATTTATTTTATATATGTAATATTATGGTAAATAAATTATAAAATATAAATTGCAATCATATAAACATTGATTTTTTTGTCATTTATAATTTGGGGGCCATCAAAATTTTGTGAAAAATTAAAGGAGCCGTGGGATGAAAATGTTTAAATACCTCTGGACTATACTAATATACGTGTATTGAATATATTCAATTTCTGAAGTCAAATTTGAAGGGCATTGAATACCGACAGTTTTTAAGGAGTTCAATATAGGCAATCCTCTTAGCACTTGTGTGCGTGTGAATGTGACGTAGTAAGTGATCGTTAGTGTGCGTGACTAATGACTATAGCATAAAAGAGATAGAGCACGCACTTGCCACCAACCTGTAGTCATAAAATAATAATATTCTTCTTTAAAAATCATGTTTCCTTTATCCAACATTTTGTACCGCAAGTAGTAATTCGATAAGAAATATGAAAACATAATTGAATTCGTTATGAAGTTTACTTGAGATCAAACATCCTAATTGTTAAGTTTTTTGTTTCGATGCCATAAAATAACTATTTGAAAATAATTTTTTAGATAATATTGTTGTACATATACATAACAAAATTATAAAAAATTAAAACAATGATGCAAAATTGAATAAAGCCGAATCAGCAAAATTGCTACCACTACATAAGGCTACGTTTGCGACGGGAGCGGGGCTGTTCAGTTTTTGGATCACTCATTGTCGAGGCTAACAAGCAGTTTTTTTTGACGTTTCTTTTTATTATTTGTTTTTGATATTCTTTAATATATTATATTTAATTCCTTTAACCAAGTGTTACTGTTTTATTTACGACTATTTTAGAATATTTTATCTTGAGTGTAAAGAGGCGTTGGCGGTGGAAAAACACTTTTGAAAAGGATATTAAGACACTGTAATACTTACTTTCTCGTCCAGTACTCGTTATCGTGGTCAGTCGAGAAAGAGTAAGACTTTGCCTAGGTTAAAGACATCTCACTCTCAAACATCCAGTACTCGTTATCGTGGTCAGTTGTTAGAGAGTAAAGTAACTTTAGAGTAGTATTGTGTAAAACCTGTTTGGACCTAGTTTAATTATCTTTTGTGCAGTACTCGTCATCGTGGTCACCAAAAGAATAATTTAAATAAAGTTCATACAGCAGGTATCGATAATTTACTTGTTTGACGGTTAGAGAATCGGAAACCGAAAGATATCTGTTGTGTACGTCAAGCCTTTGCGTGGCGTATACGACAATATTCAAAATTTGAAAAAGTGAAATGATCGATCTCAATTAAGTTCTTTATCGAATTTATTGATGCTTTTATATTATTTTTTATCGCATTACTACTTATTAGTTGTATTGTGAAAATGAATAATAGAGAGTGTTTATAAATTTAATAATTTATATAGTATTTTATGTACTATTTTTTGATGAAAAAAACAGTCATTGTCGAATCTCCTTAATGTTTTTTTTTTTTGGCATGTGCAGTGGCGTACTGCGTTTTGTAATTATTATTTGTAGTATTAAATACGTAAAATAATTCTTAACTTATTCTTTAAAAATATTAAATTCTATTATTATGAACATAATAATTTTAATAAAATATATAATACATCGACAATCGATTAGAAGTTGAGAAAAATATATTTTCTGTACACAATGAAAAATTTAAAGACCGCCATTTGAGCATAATAATTTTCGTCAAGTTTTAGTTCCTTACCTAATTATGTTTCATAGTTTGTTAGGTTTCTTTAATATATTATTACAATTTATTAATAAATATTTTAAAAGTTTAAACTTTTATCGTTTTTATAACCAAACTTTAGTTTTATAGTAGGTATTTATACATTTCATTAATTTTAAAACTTTAAAAAATTTTGTTGTGCTTGTAATTTCCCACAGCATTGAACACGTTCTTGGTAATATTTCGTTATTTAACCAACCATAAACATAAAATGTTTTGCTTTAAATACTATGAATATCTAATATGTGTATGCCTTTGAACCAAATAAAAACGATTTTTCATTTAAAGAGCAAGAATTCTTTATAGGTAGTAGGTACACTGCAGCGCATTGATTTTATTTTGGAATAAAGGGAGTGAAAGTTATTATCTTGGCTTTATAAGTGAATAGATTTTTTTGCAAAAACTTATCAAAAAGCACATGTTTAGCCAAGTATGCTGAGAAAAATTAAAGGTTTTAGCGCAAAAAATTCTGTCCCTCTAAGTAGGTATATGGTTTGCTAGACCCAATAAGATACATTAACTGGTAAAAGGTTACTGATTGGATTGATATAATATGATTTAATCCGATGTTATGGAACAATTTATGATATCGTCGGTGGACTTGTTGTTTACCGTGCAATTTTGTTAAAACGCTTTTAATCAAAAGTTATTCAAAGTAATTTACAAATAACTATAAGGCAAATAATTTGGATACAACAGTGAAGATGAATTGCCGCCGCATACATCGTTTCCTCGAGGCCATTTATCATTGGTTAGTGTAACGTAGATTGTTAATCATTTTAATTGGTAACAGGACCCGAATATTGGGACTGACGTGAATTTATTATTTTATTCGGCGTGGTTAGGGTTTTTTTAAGTTTTTAACATGATTCCGACTACTACCTTAAATTATACTTTGGTTCATATAAAGTACAATATTAGGTATTATAAAGTTATTCATGTACCTATGGATTAACATAATATAAAATTTGTATTATTATTATTATTATTATTATTATTATTATTTTTTTTTTTATTACCTAACCTTTAATGTAAGATATTGCATTATCATTATAATCCTTTTTTTATTAATTTGCTTTATTTTTACATTATATGATGTATTACCTATTTGTATGATGTACATTTTCTTCTTTTAGTTTAAATGTTATATTGGTATTTTATTTTACTATAGATTTGTGTAAAAAACTGATTTATTGTAACTAAAAATTATTTTGAATCTAACTGTTGAAAAATAAAGATTATCTTACTAAGTCGTAGGTCTTCACTGTATACTTTCCATTTCACTTTATTAGTATAACTAATTGCAATCAATGTATTAAAATATTTTTAAATGTTTATGAATATTAAAACCATGTATAACAAATAGGAATATATCATAAAATGAATATTACAATTTTGTTTGATTTTTGTATATATTTTGTCGAGTAAATAAAAGAAGAAATGAAACATATTATTACACATAGCTGGTTCCATACAGCAGTATAGTTATAGGTTATCTCCAAAGATTTAATCGTACCTTTATGAACACGAGCTTAGCCTCGAGCCGGTCACCGACACCACAAGCGTAGGCGACTTGTCCTTAAAATCACTGATAAAAATAAAACAACCAGCGTTTAAAGATATTCGCATTTTCTACGCGTGCACTAATTTGAATCCAAGGCTTATGCTGCTGTTACTATAATCTTCGTACTTTGGTAATATTTATTCCATAACACTGAAGCATATATCAAAAACACTTTTCCACTTTATTATTATTTTAATAGGCCTCATAGCCTTCGATCAGAGGCTTACAATTGAATAACATTCGTTTATGAATACTTTGTGTTTTCACTCCTATATAATATTATAATATTATTATTTTTTATTAATTTCCTACTCATTAAAGATTCATTCCGGTCACCTTCAAATTCTCATTGAAATAAAGTCATGATGTGTCGTGTGTGATAACAAACAACAAAGGAGGCTGCGCAACGATAAATAATAAAATATAATAGTAAAATGTAAGTACAAAATAAATGTCGTATGCCTTGGACGTAAACTATCAATAATACTAGAATAATAATTGCTCGGATAAATAGTAGGTATACTATGATTCGTTGGTGTGTGCGATAATATTATATTGTCGTCGCAAAAAAATGCACCTGAAAACCTTCTATAATACCTACATTCATTTTGCTCTAAAGTAAAATCACCAATTGGTTAGTCGTTAATTTTTACCAAGACTATATTTAAATGCATATTAATATATTATTATTATCGAAATTATAATGTTTAAAAAATAGAAAATGGAACTTGAACCCAAAGTTCCAATATGTTTGAAATATTATTGATGTTATGCACTTTATGCTTTTGTAATAGTCTACGATTGTAATTTGTGTAAACTCCACATCGCCTAAATCCACATCATATGTGTGGTGTTGTAATATTTCTTAGAAGTTAAATGAGGAATGCCGAAATCCTATAATATAATGAAATCCTTATTTTTGATACAGCAATACATCAATACATGGAAATATGGAATGTTTGATAATTATAATCGATTGATAACCTACTGATTAAGCATTTAAGTATCACAAGTGACAAGTGTACGTATTAGAATTTACACGGGTATTAAGTATTTGAAGATACCTCACACAATATCCAACTGAACATGCTGTTGTGGGCCGCTAGATTAAAATAACTGTTGAAGAGATTACATCACAACTATTTAATATAATATTTAGTATCATTATTTTATTATTATTACAAAATAAAATCAGTAGGCATTATCTGAAATATCAATGAGTTAAATATTCTTATATTTAACGTAGTAATTCTTATGGTTAAATTAATTAAAACCGAAAAACAAGTCTAATTAACAATTTGTTATAATAATTAAGTGGTTACCTATCATTCTAGAAGAATTTCTTGAATATCTTAAAAATCTAAAAGTTATTTTCAGTTGAAACATGGTTACTTGTTTGTAATTGAACCTAGTTAAAAAAAAAAACATGCCAGTAAATTGTATTTTCTGTACGTGTAATAATTGGTACATCATAGTAGTTACTTCGAAGTTAAAATAAGTTTGATTGTAAATGTATAAGATAGTATCAAATAATATATATTATTAGATTTAGCCTCCAAGATATCATTGAAAATAAAATAATATAGTGTTATGATTATAAATTATAAATTTTAATTAATTTTGAAATCAATTAAATGATTTCGCGCCAGTATTGTAAGAAAATTAATTTATGATCATGGATTTTTTGGTAAATAGTAAATACACATTATTTTTATTTCAAAATAAAAGTTTTGTAAAAATAACATTATTTATCTTAAATAGTATATGCCATATATGTTTATTTTATATTTATTATAGCATTACCTACTACTTTATGGTTTATTATAAGACAAGTACATACGTGATTCGTATAATAGAGAATAATACAAAACAAGTAGCCAGTATCATTCATTAATTATTTATAACAGAATTGATTAATTTAATGGATTAAATTTAACCTAACCATTTAATGGATCAATCATTAGACACAAACCTTATTTGTGTCCGTAAGCTCACTATTGATTGATTAAATATTTAGTGATTGTTTTTTATATACCAACCTAGAACAATTAAATAACTTTGAACATTTCATTATCATTTAAATTATCATTTTACAACGATTATTATCCTTATTATAGTATTTAAATTGTAATAAATTGGATACTACTCGTACTAATTTAGATTTTGTACATCAACATCTTCGAAAAAAATCATCTGTAACAATTTACATTATTAAACAGGTTGATTAGTTCTCATTAAAAAAGTATCGCTTGTATCGTCATCTGACACACTTAAACTTCTTAAATGGAATGATAAATTAAATTTAAAAAAAATAGAATTAAAATAATGGTCCTTAAGTATGCATACTTAAAATTCGAAATTTGAATAAATGCAATAAAAGCTGAGAGAAAAAATGTATACGAGTATCCCTAGTGATTCAACCTGTAACATAATTCTGTACGATTGGTTGGTCTTTCCCATAACCTAAATACGGGTAGAGAAGGTAATTCGTAAAAATTATGTGTTTGAGAACAGTGTACATTAAACTTACCAATTGTTCGAATACCGCATGAACGCCCCAGCCAGCTATAATACGGATTATGAAATTAACTCTGTGTGTGTGTGGTGTGTGTGTGTGTAATGCAACTATCTACTGTTGCCTATATAATTATACAATTTTCTCATAATATAATCGTATTTTTAATACGTTTGACGGAAAGTATAATATAATATAATATATAACACAAGTACAGTGTCCATAATTGTAAAATAATAATATTATTATCTGCAGTCGTGTTAATTTACAAACTAACGGCATGCCGCGGCATTTCACACATAATGATATCTACCTACCGGCTACCAGGTACCTATGTTAGTATAATAAGAGTATATAACAATATAATATTGATAAATAGTATAATTAATGTATTATACGTTTTAACAACATCATCGTTAGACACCGACAAATTATAAACACTACAATTTAAAAAAAAAGAGAGAAATTAGTTTTACACACACGTGCATTGTGTGCATAATAATTTGCACGTGTACGCTGCAACGGTGCAGTACACACGCCCCCGGTTCTAGCATTGACACGTCCTTGAATTTTTTTTTCCGCAACAAAATTTATGGCACGCCACGTGTATGGATGTGTACGCATCAGTAACTTGTATTATTGTTAGATGCCCGCATTATATTTTCCCGCGTAAAATCAAAATAACTATGTACTGCAACCATTAATTAGTTTCCGGGCCCTCGCGCACTACTCTTAAATACTATAGACTATAGAGTATAGACAGTAGATACATATAGCACAGTAGTTATTATGACAATATCATAAAAGTTTTTATTATTATTATTGTACACCATAATATAAGTATCTAGGTACTATGATAATGTGCTTATAAAATTTCAGCGGATTACATTTAAGTTGAACGATGATTTCATTGTACAATATGTGGTAACACGAACGTTTAGGACAGATAACGATTAAGCTCGTAATGCACTCTAGTCTGTTATTTTATGAACGATACCTAATAATAAAATACAGTACAGGATTCAAGAGCAATGCGTCTATGAGCAATCATTTTATATGCACCTCAGACCCTGCCAACTTTTTTTAAAAAACATGTACATGTACATTGTACATATACCGACGTTCACTGTATATATAGTACATATATACTATCTGTATAGTATATACCTACTATAGAAATAAATCAGGATACACAAATCAATTATTTATCAATAGAAAAATAACTGTGAAATAAACATTTTACCAAAATTAAGTTGATGAAAATGTTGAAAGTCGAAGGTTGTATTCGGTACATGGCCAAAGTGTATGCGGAGCAATTCAGCAATAAAACAATAAATTGTAGTGAGTAGTGGCTGGTTTTCAAAAGATTTATAGTAAAATATTCCAAAAAAACATTTTAAAAAAACTATATACATTTAAGTAACAGCTTAAAATTATTATTACAGACTTAGAATTTATGTTTAATCTGACAAGTGTAATAAATAAATGTCATACGAAAACTGACAATATTTTTTTTTACATCAGATTCCATATTGTTGACTTCTAACATGGTTAGACTCTGCAGTATCAATTAATCATTTTTCCTCGATAAGCATATTATGTTACTAATTTAATTTTTAATTAAACACATAATAATATTACTTACGACTGTGATGGTAAATAATATTAAAACATCACATACGACCCTGCAAGGTAAGTTTGACGGGTTTTTTACTAAGTCTTAATAAGCCAGTAATTATTATACCTGTAAACAACGCAAATAATATTATAGGTTAGACAATTAGAGGTGATTCGTTATGAGTAAGTACAGGATTTAAAATAAAAGTACATAGTTATAAGTAAGACATAATAGGTATACCTATTTAGGACACATTTTATCATTTGAATTTGAATTTGAATTTGAATTTTTAAAACGTTTATACTTCAACATTGCAAATAAATTATTAATGCAAATTATTATTGATGTACATTAATTATAAGCTATTTATAATACAATATTTTAATATAGTGTAGCAGTGTTTAATACCTATACTGTATAGGCTATACATATAGTCTTAAATGGTATATGGTACAATTGGTACATACTTGGATATTTTCATAATATCTAAGGATTACTAAATTAGCTAATATTAATTACATAAGTTATATTATATAACATGTAATATTTATTTGTATTAAGTTAAATATTTAATTAAAATAAGTATACAATTTACTATATAAGTTTAATATTAATAACATAGTACTACTACTAGTACTTATAGTACTGTATACATAGTCTGTAGATCACAAAGATGTTCTCGTAGGTACATTATGTCGTAATCAACCACTTGAAGTAATTTAGACTGTATCTCTCAAATGTATAGTTATACGTATGCACATCAGCTATTGCATATATTATTTTATTTTATTTCTGTTTACTCATAAGGTTATACCTTATACCTTATAATATCTTAAACCGTGCTCATAAGGCTGTAAACATATTATTAAGGAAAGCTTCACCCCCTCCAAACTCTCTCTCACACACACACACACAACTTTTGAAGGCAGCAAATTTGAATATATACTTACCTAATTTATTATAATTAACCAAACAATAAATTATACATTACAGTAATCCGTCTTTATTTTAAATTTTTATACAATTATTAAAATATGATAATATACCAACAACTTAAGGATACTAAACATGATAAATACATCAGTTTTCTTAATTTATCAAAAATTAAAGTATTTTCATACAATTCTAGAAAACAAATATCGTTGTAGGAATAAATGGAAGATGATAAATTTCTTATAACCTCGAGAACAAAGCATAACTACGTGAATTTCGGTTAATCGCCCATCGACTGAATACAGTCAATAATTGTATTATGCTATCTTGTTGTTTCTTCTAAATATCGCCTTTCAAGTTTCAGAGAACAGTTCACGTTTTTTTTTTAAATGTATCAAAGTTGATGATGAACTTAAACATCATTACTATATCTAATTTTAACTTATGACAATGGTGCCACTCACATTTTGTGTCACAATAAAATACAAATGTTTGCTTATCAGTTATTCTCATCTTTATGATGGTCATCAACCTCAATCATATAGTATTCTCTAAATCAATAGTTGTTTTTTTTTTAATCATTAGAAATTTGGTTTTACTTGCGGAATTAGTCCAAAAACGAAAAATGATTTCTGATGTTGTTCTCGTCAACATTTTTAAAAAAACATCGATAATTTTAAATTTGGTTTGTAAGTAAGTACTATGTACTTACATACAATGATCACCACTAGAGTTAGGATGTTGATGACCTAAAAACACAAAAAACCCTAAAAAAAATGCTAAAGTAACCTAAAAACTTCAAAAAATGAAATTTAAAGATGATCAAAAAAAAGTTACTTAAATAAGTGAAAAAAATTGTATTTAAAAATAATACATTTTATGAGAGTTATGGGCGTGTTAATGAGTTTCGGAATAATTTAAAATATGAATTGTAATATTACTAGACAGTAGTATACATTTAAATTTTAACCAATATAAAATTATTAAAAATACTCAATAAGCGTAATATTCGATAAACGAGTATGTCGGACGTATATCCTGCACTAGTTTCTTTACCTATAATGTATAACACTCAAATGGTAAATATTATCGGTACATGATAAATTTATTCACGACAAAAACCAAACAATAATAATAATAAAATTATTTTTTTTGAATACTATACAAATTTCCTTTAAAATCTAAAATTTGAGAAAAATGCCCCACATTGTACAAAAACTACAAAAATGACTTAGAAATGTTAAAAACAAAAAAATGCATTTATCACTAAGAATGTCCAAAAATATTTAAAATATTAAGGTATAGTGAAAATGTTCAATTATGTTTGTTCAATGGCTGACTTTTGTTTAAATAATATTGTGTACACTTAAAAAAAATTTAAAAGTTCTTGTTTCTAGAACAGTAATTGATTGGTTTTCTATCAAATAACACGCATTAAGCTAAACAGTGGATATAGAAACATTTCCGACATTATATTATACTCCCCTTCTGACCAATTTTTCATTGATATCCCTCACACAGAAATATACATTTATATTGGAGAAGTGGGAAAAAAAGGGTTCACTCGTTAATAATGGTTAGGGCGAAACAAATATCACATTTTCCCTCTGTTTACACTCTATAATCACACACGACTTGTCGATTGCAATGAAATTGTCGGGTTATTTTGGTGTAATACGTCTGGAGTATTAATTGTTTTGTTATTTATTTTCAATCTTAAAATCCTTGTACTCTACTTTCAATGGTGCCCTGTTAGGTATACGAGTTAACGATGTTATGATTCACAATTAAATTTCGGTTTAAATTTATTAAAAATGTAAATTATGAATTATAATTTAAAACTATTTTACAGTATTGAAAATTAAATCTTTACGTTTTTCATATTTCAAAAATATTTTTAGTTTTAAATGAGCATTAATTTTGCATTTTAAAATACATTAGATTATGAAATTGAACAAGAAACAAATGTTTGTCCAAACTACTTTTGATGGTTTTCGAATATATTACTATCTACAATAACGCTAGAACAAGCTTACTGACATAATAATTTGTTAATTTTAAATTTAAAAAATATAAAATATACCATCAGAATGATGGCTTTTCTCGAATTAGATCAGTAGATAATACAAAGTGAGATTCTTATATGTTTTTTGGGGGTTCTGCAGAGTGCAGAGCAACAAGAAACTATTTTATAATCGATAGAATTGTTAATATTATATAGGATGACATTTAAAACATCTATATTATTTTTATACCATCCATGTACCATCCATGCATGAAAAAGGTAATAGTCATGAAAATAACAGATAAAACATGCAGTTAGTAATAGCTGTGGAAAAAACAAACAAGAATAACATACCACATACGCACAAATACGTAGGTTAGGTTAGGTTAATAGTTGGGAAAAAATAGTGAAGGAATAATAGCCAACCGTTTTACCGTGGCTACAACAAATAAAAAATAACAATAATACTAAATAACCGGTCGATGGACAAATGCAGATTTTGAAAGTAGCTACGTTTGATCAACTTGCCTTTGTAGTTACTCAAACATATAAAAAAAAAAAAATAAACGATTTGAAGAACAAACTTTGTCTTTTTTATCCTATCTCTTCATATATTAATACACTTAATAATGTAAAATGTAGTAAGGTTTATAAAATAAGTTTTAATAATTTTTAATATTCTCGTTTCCACCAAGTAAACAGAAAGTTACCTCTAACATTTTTAAAAATTGTGAATTTAAGATGTACAGTAAAAATGTGGTTCGTATTATTATTATTTTTAAAAAAACCCTTAAATTCAGTGGTTCTTAGACTGAAACTGTAGAGTGTGGCCATCTGTGAGTCCCTACACTCATCTTGAGATACTTTTCAAAATTATAATAATAATAAGGTTTGATAAAATGAGATATTTTCAAAAAAAAAAAAAGTTATTCGAAAAAGTATTGATAAAGCTGTAATTTCTAAAAAGTCTTTCATCAGTATCAGGAGTTAGTGTTCCATCAACATTTAAAAACCACAACCTTAAATTATAAATGTTATAAAAATCTAAGAATCTGAACATAATATGGTATTTAACATTGAAGGACAATTATTTAAAAATTACATCAATTATAATTTGATTAAATAATGCATAATATTATAGAATAAGCGGGAGGTGAGTATACTTTTCGAATCACTTTGTATGTACTATAGTGTTATACATATTTATATAATATTATAGGAATGGAATGATAATATACCTATATAAAAAAAAATATTAATACCGTTAAACATAACCAGTGCCCATTTCTGAATGATGAACCATTCTAAATGGGATGGCTATGTAGTCTTAAATCTCATTTCATAATTAATAATCATATAATGACATGTTTAATTTCAAAAAAAAAATTAAAAATAGCTATATTGTTTGCTACAGGCATCAGTGTATATACTCTCTTAATTAATAGTATACTGTAATAAATAACGTAGTCAGTAGCCTTTAATAAAACCCATTATTATTAAAGCACAATAAAAGATTGTGTCAATAGTCTCATCAAAAAGTTCATTTTGTTTATTTGTATTGATATTAACGAGTGTGGTAGTAGAAAAGAGGAGGTTAGGGGCACACGAAATGACAAATTCTCTACCGGATGAGGCATATTATTTTATTGTGTACACTGTACAGCAGTGTACATTGTACACATTTGAACTAATGTAGATTAATACGTATGTTTAATACTTAAATACTATCACACAAATCTAGATGGTAGATTTATTTAAAATAACTAGGTATAGTTTTTTTTCTAGATCTATTGTATAGTATGCAATAACCACTATAATTAGTTTTTACTGGGTATTTATTAAGAGGACGTTATACTCGCATGTGTTGTCTCCGTCTTACAAGCGCGTAACATACCACATTTTAAGCTCAGAAGATCACGTTTAGATCTGTAATTTTAAAAATCACAGTGAATTCACCTCTTATTAAAATTAAAGGTAAGATTATTACGGAGGGCTTCTGAAGGGATTTTTATTATATTTTAATTTTAAAGAGAGATATGAGTGTTTCAAAATTGTAAATTGTTTGTAAAACTTTAAATACTCATAAGTCTCTTTAAAATTAAAATATAATAAAATAATAATTTTACTTACATTTTAAAATGTTTAGAAACGTAAATTATTAGTAGGTGATTTTATTATCTTCTCAATTACATTGTTTTTAAGCAATGTTGAACGAGTATGCGTGCTCTTGGATTAGTTGGATATAATAATAACATTTTTTCTCTTGTGTACTTATTTTCTGAGAAGAATAGAATACATATATAAATTCCTACTTTTTATAATGACATAAAATTGATTTAAAATTACATCACCATTGTAAAACGGGATTTAAGTATTTAACTTTATTCATATTCAAAGACAGAAAAATTTACAGACCGTAGTTCCGGTCAGTGTTACAGTGTCGGTAACTATCGAACCAAGTCCGAAAGACAAACATCTGTTTCATTTCTGAATTCCTAATATTTGTTTGTATGGTGCATAATATCAAGGTAGGTTATATTTCATTTCCCCAAAATTTGGATGTACCTACAGTAAAGGAGGTATTTACTAGTACCTCCTTTTATTTCTTTCCAGTATAAGCACACTGAAATAATGTTTGTGTTTTAATTGAAAATTGAAAATTATATAGTATCCATATAAGTAATTAGTAAATAGTAAATAGTAATCATTTTCATTGGCATACAGCTACTTATCAATACATTGTTAGTATTCAACTTCTATTATACATTTAGTATCAAATTATATTTATGCCTGACAATATATATAATTTATAATTTAAAAATAGTAAGACATATTATACTTAACTCAAATGTTAAATATATTATTTTTATTTTAGACATACAAACGAGGTTAGACCTGATATCAAGATGCAATAGGAGTAGATATCTAGACAGCATATTGATGTGTATTAAGTATAATATTACCTTTTTCTGAGAAACAACATAGTACTATCATACAAGGGAAATGATGTGTAATAAAAATAATTAATAAATAATAAATGCTCTTGTGTAATATTTACAAATTGTATATAATTTTACTAATTGTACTGTACATATTATAATCAATGTTAGATAATTATTTTATAAATATAGAAGGCATTATATCAAAATCAAACACATCAGCGTGAGTACGTTATACAATATTTAAAAAGAAAGTAATTAAAAAATTGAAAGGTTAAAAATTTGAAAAATTTAAAAAAAAATATGATACATTTTAAATGCTAATCATTGAGTATTGAGTTAACTTCTAAACTATATCTATTTTTAATAATAATCATAACCGAAAAATAAATCCTTATTAAGTTCTAAATAGTCGAAACTAACTAAAAAGATAAAATAATATATCCTTAAGTACGCTCACGATATTGCTTATAAAAATATGGTACACCATGGCATAATAAATAATATTGTTGCTTTATCTTTAAACTAGATGTTTATAAAAAAGGAATAATACATGTTTAAATACCAACAACCACACAGGAAAATTCAAGGAAAAGGAATTGATACTTGTGTATCTAATAATAATTGACATCAATGTATGAGTTATCGATGGAAACCGAACATGTGAAGTATATTATAGCATTATACACACATAGTTTTGGCACAATTTTTAACAAGTAATGAATAAAAAATAAACCATAGGCATAATTAATAGGTACTACTTTAACCCATAGGAGCTAAGTATTTTTTATATAATTTATCAGGATGTAGCTGATATAAAATAGGTATATTAAATGGCATAATGTAATTTAAATTTAAAATTGTTTTAATCCAACCATATTTATTATTATTTTTTATTATTATTTATCAATTCGCTTCAACAACAAAGGTTATTAGAGTAAAGTGTGTTTACATTTTTCCTTAAATGTTTTATTATTTGTTTATGCTTATAATATAAGTAAGTAAAATATCAAATAAATAATTACAAAATAATAATACACAACAAAAAAAGTCAACTAAAAAATAAAAGCTAACGAAACATGAGACTACTATCTATTCTATACCAAGAACAAATTATAACTCATACTCTGTTTAATCACTTGAACTTGAAGTTTATATAATACATGTATTTAAATATTAATTTGTTATGATTATTAAATGTACCCTTTTTTATTATTAGGGTCTATCGATCTACTTAATTTTAATATTTTTCCTGGTACCTAAATATTGCAGAGTTAGTTTAAAAATTAGAATTAAATTACAAAAGCATTAAATGTTTGTTGTAGTATTGTACCAAATCATATAAATAGTATAAGAAAATGCTTCAAGTGTATGTAAATCGGAAACCTAGATAATATTTTGAGCGTACCCAGGAAATGTTTTGAAGTTATTCGTGCAGCATGCTTACGTATAGATGTGTATTTATCAATAATATACACATCTCATTGTCAAGATAATATTTTATTAACCAGTCCCCAATATATTAACTATTAATGTGCCACTGGTTGTGATCCCAGAACTGGCAGAACTTGTACTTCCAAAGTCGTCTTTGTTAATAAAAGTTTAAAAAAAATATTATTTTTATTTCTATTTGCCTGCAGAACGCACTGCCATAATAATAATACAGTGCAAAATGCTTATTAATAAACCACCTTGTGCATGTTACCCATTCATTTTATCTTTCATAGAATCATAGGTATCCACTAACAGTTAATGACTAACTTATTACATCCACAAACGGCACAAACTAATGTTGTGCCATTGTATTCGGTCTGATCGGTTCCTCACCCCTATCACTAGTGCCCAGAACATCGCGTTCCCCCATCCACACCATCTTACTCTCAGACACCTATCCAACGACTATAATATTATTCAATCATTCTTTAACTCCCTCTCTCTTTCTCTCTCTCTCGCAAACAAACACACACCCTCTCACCTATAGTCTTTTCTGTGTGTCTGCTCGTGGGCGCGGGTGTACAGTGTACACAATTTCTCTGTTATTCTCTTACTAAACACACACCGTACATAGGTGGGCAACGCGCGGTGGAGGAGCAATATTCGTGAGTTGATTGATCCGTGACATGGAATATAATACACTGGCCCGCTGCCTATCTGGCGGTGGTCTGTGCGGTGGAGGGAGAGTGCAGCCTTGACATTGAATTCGACGGCCAAGGTCAGTTTGTACCTACCACACGTTTATCTGGTGCTCTCAACGGACCCTCGCTAGACCGTCTTTGATTCAAATATTTCTACATGGATGCTTTTTCCATGTCAACAACGTAGTACTGCACCGAACAAGGTGCTATCCGTTAAATCGTAACGACCGTCGACCATTGTTTTATACTCGAATTATGAGGGGTAAGAGTTAAAACAAAATATATAACATGTTTAATGCAACATAAATGTATATTGATACAATGAAAAAATCGTTCAAGGCGTACATAGCAGAAGGTGTATAATCGTGCATACCTTTAATACCACCAAGCATAAATGCATACTATAATAATATGTCAATTTTTTTTATTATTGATGGATAAAGGAAATAGAACCATTGTAAACTAGGAAATGAAAGTTAGAAAACGTGTAGTTATGGTAGAAAAATGTTTAATGATTATTCCCAATAATATTTTTATAAGAATATATTATATATTAATTATGTATAATTTATAATGTTGTAAATAAACTACAACGATGCAGACATCTATACAGATTATATATTAAAGTGTTAAATCCCTTCTAAACACATTCAACTATGAATAAACCTACTTTAATTTATCACTAAATTAAGAAAAATTGGTAAAATATTTAAAGTAGATTGTAATTTGGCATAATAATCGCATTTCATTCTATTCTATTATTTATTTATAAAAAAAAAAATGACTTTAAATCCATAGATAAAAAAATCCTGTAATAGTTTCACATCAAAAATTCATACTGCACTAAATTGTTGACCTTTTTAAATACATAAATAACTATTGAATTGATTTATATAAAATATACTAATTATTTAATACTTATGTATTGCAATGTAAATTTTTTATACCAATACAGTATTGAACTTTTTTTTCTTATTTTCCTTTTTATTAATGTCAGCGAATTGAAGTTTTTTTGTATAAATTGTAATTTATGATTTTGACTAAATTTAAAACAATTTTCTCAATTAACATAACATCCACAGTTTTAATGATGAAATATTAAAAATGTTAAACTAAATTTGTTGTGTACTTTAATTTATAGATTAAAATAACAATTAAGTATAATATTATTGGAAAGAATTTGTCAATAGGAAGTATAAAAATATTTGAATTAATTTTAATCCAACATGTATAAAATATAAAATTATATGGAAACAATGAATAGTTATTATTTCGGAATTTATGAGCAGAAATTATTAAAGTGTCAAGTCTTATGTAAATTTAAAACTGTATTTGTGATTTCGAGGAATGTCTTCAAAATTTGAACTCCGATGGCGTATAAAAAAAATGTTGACTTTATTATTCTTCTTCTTCTATTATGTCTTTTCTATAAACTTTTTAACAGCTGAAAAAATAATCTTTAAATTAAGATGGACCTTGTATTACTTTTTCTGCGACTAGAGAACTATAAATATATAAACATAAATCGGAAAAAAGTGAGCTGCAAGTAGGTAACAGCTAGGTGTCGAATGTACCTCGTCATTGATTATTAGATGGTAACTATAATATATAACACTGTAATATGGTAATAATATGGATATGTTCAATATGAATTCAATATTTCGATGATATACATATCATATACAATAACAATGGTTACTAAAATGTACAGTTAAATTTTTCATCAAGGATTCTCAAAATAGTTTTCTCGTGGTAGTCAACACAGCTGTTGAATTAGAAAGAATGTTGAAGTTATACAAAAACAAAAAAATCCAATTCAACGTTGTCTGTTGATTAATGGCACTGTTGGGAAAATGGGAACCCAGAACAAGTTTTAATGTGTACTTTGATGAAATTAGGTACATATTTTTCACAATTGTTAAAGCGTTAGATATTTACATCAAAATTGATCATTTATTTATTACTGATTATTCTCTAGAATCTCTGAATATTTGGTTATTTCTTCAACTTTTTTTTTATAACATAAAATTAAAGTTATACATATAAGCCTAGTCTTTTAATTAACCAAATTATACCTGAATTAATATAATTCAATATTTTTCTATGTATAAAATTAAAAAAAACTTTTTTCTATCATTGATTAATTTGTGTTTTGCTTTTATTAATACTTGACAAAGAAGGTTGTTTAAAAAATAAAATAGGTAGTTTATACTAAAAAATTAATTTTCATAGTTGGATTTATATTTGTTTAATTATTTTTTTGAAATCTAAAACCTATCAACCAATTTATCAATAAGTTGTTGTTCAGCATTACCTATATGTATAATTTTATATTTACGTATATTTAAATCAAAGTATGTCAAGTCGTTTTTAATATTAAAACACCTCTGATTTAACAAGATATTCTTATTGTTTTAACAATTTAGTGTTAATGAATTTGTTCACAGTCGTATACATTCAACAAAATTGATTGTTAATTTAAAAATCTCGACATTATTGAAATACTAATAATTAAAAAATAAATTTGTTGAATTAATCTGAAACTATACACAATTAACAAAACTTTTTTTTAATCCAACAAAATTAAAAAAAATGCTATTTAAGAATTTAACAAGCAATTTTATTGAATTAAGCAGATGGTTTAGTAAACCAACAACGAACTATGAATTAACAAGGTTTTAATTTCCAATTCAATAAACTTCTCTATTGGCAATATGTTAACAAGGAGTTTATTAATTTTATTTTTAATTTTGGTTATTTTACTGACATTTTTCGTTCTGAATTGCAATGATTTTAATGATTTTTTTTAAAATTTTAACAAAAAGTGTGTTCAGTACCTAACAAAAAAACATACCCTATTGTAAAATCAATAAATTAAAATAAACCTATAAATCTTAAAATATTATCTTTATTTTTTCGAAAAATATATGGATATTTTGAAAGCTTTATTGGGAACTACATAAAATATTATATGTATTATGTATAGGTGTATTCTATAAGTGTAGAAGTCTTTAGTTAATTTTTTTATTTTGAGTACCACAAACACACACATGGGTATATTTTACATCATTATAATATACATTCATTGAGAAGTGGTAACATACTAATACACAATACATATTATATAGGTATGTAACATGCACGTATAACAGAGAAATTATATTATTTTCTTATAAGTTATATGTGTTATAACTGACAGTACATATTATAATATTATATAACCTACATAACAGTTTCATTATATACAGCTTAACTTGTATATACTTTTATATACATACGTATTCATATTTAGCCATGATACCTATAGGTAATTAATGACATTGTGCGTACATTAACAAATACAATTAGGCTGTGGCACACTATCACGTGTGTATTGAACATGTAAGGTGACTCAATTTGTGTGTTGCAAAAAGTGTTGCACGTGGATGTATTGTATTACATATTATTATATTTCACCAGTTCTACCCTTATATAGGTAGGTCGTATTACCATATTTTACATTTACACAATAGTCTTTATACCAATACAAAACATTTATTATTTATGAATCCAACACTTAGCTATTATTGTTATTATACTTGTATCTACTTATGAAAGTCCATAGCCAATGAATGTGAGTTTAAATAAATAATTTGAATTAATCAAAAAAATAATAACATAACATGACGTGTGTTGTATATGTTGTACACACTGCACTATTATTATTATTATTATTATTATTATTATTTTTTCATAAAACTAAGGTTATGTTTTTCGTTATGTGATTGTGTGAGTGTATACCATGACACATTAGTTCTTCATTAAGTTTTATTATGTTATATAAATTACATGAAGTGTAAAATAAGTTATTGTACAAATAATGAATTGTGTCTTATTGTAAAATGGATGTACAAATAAATAAATAAAACAACGTGTACCTACCTAGGTTCGAATATCATAAAGACAATTCGAATTTTTATATTGATTTAATGACGTTGTGATCATATAACTAATACAGCTCAATTTTCAATGAAAAATTATTACGAAAATGTGTCTTATTTTCTTTTTTGTCACTAGTCATAATATTATAGTTATTAATATTAATAGTTTGGAGTAACATTTTGATATATGTGTCGCCATCTGTCGTTATGTTTTTGTGTATCTATTAAGTACATAATAATATTATATATTATCATGATTTAAGGTAACATTAAATATTTCTAATGAACTTGTATTGAAATTAATTTTGGGAGGAACTTAGGTGTTACTGAAATACATATTTTGTGAAATTTACAAATTTGTAACACTTACGTCGCTCTCATGCGTAGTACAAAATGTATTTTAGATTCTGAGTGGAACGATGAATGTATTGATTTTACAATGATGCGTGTTTTTTTATATTTTTTTATTTTTTTTTGTGTCTGTCATCACCTTTTAGGACAGTAAAACTGCTTCGATTTTCTTCAACAGCAACTTTTCTGATTGGAAAGTGAATCTAGTTGGTACTTTGGGGGGTCAAAAGTAAAAATTTCCCAGTAGTTTTCAAAAGCGACGTGAAAAACAAAAGAAAAATTAAGGAAAAACGGGAATTTTTACGCAAAATCGATTTTGGTTTTTGGTGTAACTCTAAAACAAATGGCCGTAGATATATGAAATTTTCACAGGTTGTTTATATTTGCATTTTCTATGCACGGTAAAATTTTGAAAATAATTTGACTCTTTTTGAACTGTTTACGGACATTGTCAGTTTTCAATTTTTTTAATTTTTTTTTCTATAAATATCAATAAAATTTTATTTGTTGGTTAAAAAAACTTGAAAATTTAATACAAGGCTCCTAGTATATTGTTTCAAAGGCAGATGAAAAAAATTAAAAATCCTTAGTCACAGTTTTTTTTTATAAGCATTTAAAGTTCAAATATTGACAAAATACGTAAAAACGACGAAAATTTGGAAATTATTTTAAGTTAGAAATTCATAAAAAATTTTGTTTTTAAATCTAAGATTTTAAAATTTAATACAAGATTCCTCATAAGTTTGTCTACCTTTATCAAAAAAAAAATTTTTAGAAGAAAGTCAAATTAAATTTTTATGAGCGTTTGAAATTCATATTTTTACAACATTTGATATTCACTCGATTTCTCATGTAACGATTTTCTGTTTTTGTTGTAATTAAAAAACGAATGGCTGTAGATACTTGAAAATTTCACTGAATGTTGATATTAGCATTTTCTAAACACGATAAAATTTTGAAAATAATTTGACTCTTTTTGAGATGTTTACGGACATTGTCAATTTTCAATTTTCTTAGTTTTTTTTTCTATAAATACCAATAAAATTTTATTTGTTGGGCGAAAAAGCTTGAAAATTTAATACAAGGCTCCTGATATATTTTTACAATAGCAATTGTAAAATATTTAAAATACATAGGCACAATTTTTTTTTATAAGCATTTAAAATTCGAATTTTGATTCAGATATATTGGTATTAATATGTCTTAAACCAAGACTGACATATCGTCTCCACTCAGAATCGTTTTTCTTATACAATGATATTGTATCATTGAATTCAAATTTAATTCTATCCATTATACAGTGATCCACTTGTAACCTACTGTACAGCAGAGCGACATCCACTTACCCGCTTTTTTTTTAATGAAAACACCTAAGGCTGGACATTAACGAGTTAAAAAGTTAAAGTTAGGTTAAAAAGTTAATTTTACTTTAAGTAGTTACTTTTGGATTTTTATTAACTTAATTGTTAACTTATTAAATTAATTTTTTAATTCACTTGAAATTAACGAATTAATTTATCATTTTAAATAATAAGATAAGTTAATTAATTTTGTTTTCATTTTTTTTTTGCATTTCATTATTTTAGTCTATTTTGATTTTGTTCTCATGTCAAAAAAATATTTGCTGTGAATTGTTTCAAGTTAAAAATGTTATATTCTTTCAATCACTATGTATTCTAAAGGAAAAAATAATTTTTTAATGCAATTTTTTTTTTAAATGAATGCTAACTATTTATGTTTAAACTTATAGTTTAAGTATATCTACACGTGGCTAAATTTATATCATGTTGAAATATTATCCAACTATTTCAATTTATTTACTATCCCTTCCCTTTGTTTAAATTATATTTTCATTTCTATAATTTAATTTGACGTTAGATAGTTTTCATTTGATGGATATAAATATTTAGTTATTAAATTATATAAATGTAAACAATTATATTCATTTAATATTTTTGTATCTTACTATAAGTATAAAATACCTAGAAGGTATCTGTTTAATAAAATATTTTGTGATATTT
Organism: Myzus persicae; assembly: GCF_001856785.1. Lineage (NCBI taxonomy): Eukaryota > Metazoa > Arthropoda > Insecta > Hemiptera > Aphididae > Myzus > Myzus persicae. Next base: position 39,263 of record NW_019104138.1, on the reverse strand, counting down.
TATAACATGATACATATACAAAAGTACTTTATTACAAACTCATAAACACACAGATATAATATCTCTTTGAAAGAGATAGGTACTAAATTATACTAATTTATTATTTTTAGGTATTTATTATTTATTACTTTATTACTTATTAGTTATTACTTATTAGATAGGTAACTACTGTTCTTAAAAATACAATATAGGTACTATAGAAAAATACGGTATAAAGAATAAACACTAAAGTTTTAAAAAAATTAACTTTTTTTAACTTAATAAAAAGTTTAAAAAATTGGTATTAACTTTTAACTTAACTGAGTTAATCTATAATGAAATTAACTTTTAACTATTAATTTTTGTTATTGGTGCATATTAACTTAACTTAACTGAGTTTAAAAGAATCATTAACTTGCCCATCATTACTAACATCTTTTTTAGCACATAATTTGGATTGGCCCAATTTTTTCAAGTTGGTTCGATTCATAAAACATGGCACGAAGTTCAAAATTGAATTACAAGTATATATATCAATTGTATGTTGTGTAGTATATTGTTGACAGTCGTCTGCATAATTATTTTTCTTAGGTGGGAATATTTTTAGCAATTAAGATATTAGTATAGGTCAAGCCTGGGAAGCTAAATGTGCTGAGGTGACAAGAATTACTTCGATATAAAACGGCCGCACGGGCAGGAACGAGGAGTGCCCGTCGTCGCCGGGTGTGTTGTCGAGAGCGTGCCATCGACGTGCATACGGAAGAGGCGACGATTGCTATACGGGCAACTTTTTGTTTATTTAGTTTTAAAATAAGTGTTTCCGACCCGAAAAATTATTTGTTTAATTTTTGAGTAGTCATTCCTAGAATCCGGTATATCACTTGAAAAGTGCATATGCGACAGTGGCGCCAAACGTAGTTCGAATCACAATCGGAGACACTTTTATTTTTTTTGTGTGGGTGAACTGGTACCTCAACCTTGGCACTATTAGATTTTTATTTGTTTTTGTGTACAATAATTGTACACATTTTCGGGTGTTGTAACGAAATATATTAATTCAGTTATCATTGCTAATTTTCATCCTCCATCCTCGGTAAAATAGTGAACGTGAAAGTTTTTGATAACTTTCACTGTTCCTTAACTGTGGTGTACCATCTGGGCTTAAATACGAGCAAACACCATAAAATATTTATGGAGCATCCCTATCCTCTTGCAAAATGTGGGTTGTAAATGTCAGTTTTGGGTATTATCCAAAACTATCGTAAATTAGGGGTGGAACTAAGGGAAGTACCAATAAAAAAAAGTCCTAAAAATATACGTTCATTGAGCACACACGAGGAACTTTCTGCTTCGTCAATGCGTTGTCGGAAGATTCTTTAATCTGTAAGGCTGATTGGGGAGAAAGACAAAAAGAGTCTTTTACATTTTAAAATAGCTTTTTTTTCATTCTTTCAAACTATATTATCTATATAAATCCAAATATATAAATAATTTACAATTAAAAATAACAGTAAATTTCAAAAGTTATAAGAAAAATAAAAAATAAAAAATAATAGATAATATTATTTATTATATTTCATTTTAGCATACAATAAGGGCGTGAGCCCAATTTATATTTATAATTCATATAATTAAATTAAATTGGTGTGATATAAAAATTAAGTATAATGATAAGTACATGGTTATTTTTTCGAGATAGAAAAAGAGGGGTCAGAATTGGCAATAGACATACAGCGCCTAAGTGGTTCATTTAAACAATTAACAATGGAGGAGGTAAGTAAATTAAAAATGGCTTGTTGATGAGTAAAGCAAGAAGGGGCATTTAAAGGAATTAGTGAGGGAGGGTGTGGTGAGTCAATCTGCCCATTTAATAACTCGGATAGAACTTTAAGGTTAGCAGCACTCCTACGATCTGCTAGTGAATATAGTTTAAGCTACTCGAGTACTGGTAAGTAATTATGAGGAGGATATTCAATTTTGAGTACATTACTGGCATATTTTAAAAATTTATTTTGAACTCTTTCAAGCATTAATGAGTTTCAGACAGTATTAGGATTCCAAATGACAGAGCCATATTCAAGGATAATCCTAATGAGCGAACAATACGGATTCGGTATAATTTAACCTGAACAAGCTTTTTGCCGATGTTGATACACAAATCTCTGAGTGCTGAGCAGTAACCGAGGAAATGGTGAATGTGGGTAAAGTAGGCAGGACCTGAAGGACCAAGTAGTCCGGAGTCAGTAGATGTGGACATCGGAGGACTCGGGGAAAAAATCCGCTCACTAGAATTCCAGTCCTCGGAACAGGCAAAGGAGATAAATGTATTACAGCTCGCCCTTTATAAGAGACAGTAAACTATAAAATCCATCCAATCTCTGATTTATATGGAGGTGGTCGAAAACTTCAAAGTGATTGGAGAGACCCATACTCCCAAAAAACTTAGGTCAAGAAAAAAGAGCAACACGGTGAACCATTCCCTCATCATCAAAGCCAGCCCCCCTGGGAGACGCAAGGATAAAGTTAAGACAAAAACAAGATGGTCAAAGGAAAAATAATAACAATAATGATAAATTCTCCCACGAAAGAGCTAGAAAAGTAAAAGCGGAATTTAAGGGGGAGGGGAGCAGTTATCCCCTTTCTTATTTTTATTTTTCATAAACGATACAAATTCAGTTGTTCAACTTGGTCAATTCTTGTTATTTACTGATGATATATAAATATGTTCTACAAATTATCATACTACCGATTTTTTAAACCCGAAAATAGACCTGAATCGCTTCTCAACATGATGTTCAGACAACGGATTACATTTAAATACAGATAAATGTATGCTAATATTCTTCCATCACAAACGCTCACCAACACTATTTGATTATAATCTTGTTTTCTCTGGAACCAATGTGGTGAAGGAGATTAGGGATCTCGGTATAATTATATCGTCACACTTGACTTTGAAAAGACATAGGGTATAGAAACTATTTGTAAAAAAAATGCTTTTAGAAATTTAGGTTTTATTAAAAGTAACTGTGTGGATATGAGTTTATATGATTGTATTATCTTTCAGAATGACATATTAAAAATAGTCATAATAATAGCAAATGTCTTAAAATTAATGATATAATATAAAGTTGAAAAATAATTGTGTAACTATGTAGTTGTGCTTGAGTAGATTGAATACAAACTAAATTAAGATTTTATTGCAATATGTAAGGGGTTATTATTACAAATTTAATATATCAAAAGTATAGCATAAATTATAAATAATAGGTGTGTTAAAAAAAGGAAAACAAACAAAGTTTATTTTTATTCTCCCTGTCATATGTGTATTGTTTTTTGCCAATCTTAAGATTTTGACACTGCCTTCTCACTAAAAAGATCTTCAAAAAAGGACTCCCTGAGTTCAGAACAGAACTCGTGATACCTGTACCTAACTGAAAAATAAATTGGTGTTTGATTCGTTGATTTCGTTCATCAAGTGAGGTTAGGTCAGGTGACCTAACCTAGTTTACAAAGAAACTAAGACAATAAGTGTGAAAATACAACAACAACAACAACAACAATAATAATAATAATAATAATACACATGGAGTAAAGGTATGAGATTGAGAGGAGTAGATCTGAATGATAAGAACACGCGAGTGTTTATTGGATTACAGCATTATTTAGTAACTTACTTGATCAGGGGAGGGGGGAGGAACAAACACCACTAACCCAAATTTTTATTTTGTGTTTTTTATCATAATATATATATATTTTTTAATTCACATATTTTACTTCTTAGTTATTACACATACCGTGCTCTGGATCTGTAAAAATAAATTACACTGTGACAGTTTTTTGACTTTGTTTTTGGTTTGTAAAAATTTTAGTCAGTATTTCTTTAGGTTAAATATTCATTCAGTCAGGTTAAAGTCAGTATTTCTTTAGGTTAAATATTCAATAGATTCAACAGATTATTCATCATATGAAATATTTTAATGGAATCTCTACATTTATTCGAAACCTACAAGATTTATCTCTCTTTAAGTATACTTTCGTAGTAATCATGTATAAATAAATTTAAATTAAAAAAAAATATATGAAATATAAAAGCAGGTAATTTTTAAAACAGAATTGAGTAGTGGTTTTTGTAAAACTATTCATAATATAGCTATAGTTACCTTAATGTTTAATAATTATTTTTAACACATAAATCATAAATTTAAACGATATTATTTATTGCACCAAATCTGATTTTGCGTTATGACCGATGAACCTTAAAAAAAACTATGTAATAAAAAAGAAAGTTATGAAAGTGTTGGTTTTACAATAAGTTCCTTTTCTGTCAGCTGGGGCACCATTAAATATTATTTGACCATCAACTTTGAGAGTAGATTGTGGTAGCAAATTAAGTCTAGTTAGTTCCTTTGGGTAACCTAAGATTAATGTAAAATTTTGAAAAACGGCTATATTTAAGCAACATTAACTTTTGTCAAACGTAGGTACTTGAAATGTTAATTTAATATTTATTTTCTAAACTAAATGTCTCACCCAGGACTTCCCATGTCAAAGAGAGGAACAATTTTAAATCATTGAACGTAAATACCGTGGTTTCCCCTACGTATAGCCCTGGGTTTTTAGAGATTTACTATTTTTTTTTCCTTAGCAACTTTTTACACAGTTGGATGAAATGTTCTGTGTCTTACCGAGTCAAGCAAGTCAGTGTGTCAAAATTGATTAACATGCAGAACAAATAAATTTTAATTTTCAACACACATTTCTTAGTTATTAAACATACCTGTTATCGTGTATGCCAATTTTAGTTCTGTAAAAATAAATTACACTGTGTAAGTTTTAAATTTAATTTTGGCTTATTAACATTCTGCATTTTATAAGGCAGTAACTCTTTATATTAAATATTCAATAGATTCAAAAAATTATTCATAATGTTAAATATTTTAACTGAACCTTCACATTTATTTGAAACCTACAACGCTTATCGTTATACAAGTTGCAGTGGCGTAGCCAGGATTTTTTTCGGGGGGGGGGGGGGCTGATCAATTTTTTACACAGCGGTGGTTTAGTTTTTGATCGAATACCATAGACCATTAAATAATTTTTAAATTTTATTAACATTTCGGGGGAGGGGGGCTGCAGCCCTCTCAGCCTCCCCCTGGCTACGCCACTGACAAGTTTGGATATTAATTATGTCTGATGTTCCTTTGTTATTAATTTTCTACTTATTTTTGTAAAAGCTTATAATAGGCAACTTAATATACGGCCGTTGCATAAATCTCCAAGTGTCACCAAGTTAACGACGCTCAGTCCGCTGTTAAAAATAAAATTATTGAAAAAAAAACCAATGTGTTATTAAATGATACAATAGGATTTGTATCAGTATTTACTATTTAGTACCAATAATATATCGTTACATTAAATTAAAGAAATGTTTGAGTATAAACATTTATAAATCTATAGTTGATTGCGTCGTTAGGAAGATTGTTGAATGACTTTTAATTGGTATAAAAAATTAAAAAATAATGTTCTTATTAAATTTCATAATTTCGATCCTTATCCGACTATAACAATATAATATAACCATAAAAAATATTTTACTAGGAAATACCCCACGAAGTTGTCCGTTACAAATTAAATTACAGTAGTTACATACCTACCCTTTCGTAGAGTCTGCTGAATGTAAACTGCACAGATATTTAACACAGTTTTTTTGGGTTGCTTGGACAAGATACAGGTCAACAATTATATACGATCATTAAATCTATTTTAGTTTCCATAATCTATGGTAAAAATATATTATAATTTATAAAAAAAAAATTGTACCTAGTTTTTCATGACTCATGAGACAATTGTATTCTACATTTTATGTGTCAAATAGTAAAAAGTAAGTAATGAAAAGTAGTTGCCTATGACACTACGGATCTTGCTGAATCTGCAACGAACATTTTATGAAACTTTGGACATTAATTATGTAATAAGGATTACCCTTTTAGGCCTCTAATATATATTTATAAATGACTACTGGTTTACGGCGTTGCATAATACAAATTTAATTTCCATAGATTTACGTTTACTCCATCAAATATAAACTATACTTATTTTTACATATTAATAGGATCGAGCCGCTTCCGAGTCATCTATTTCCAGTCTACAGAGTGGTCCAACAAGCATGATAACCCCCCCTTTTTTTTTAATAATGAAGTTTTTCGAAATCTAATTTTTGGAATCTTTAAATATACTCAAAAACTATATTTTCATATTCTTGAGATTTTTCGTGCCACTTAAGGAGTGTCCTGTGGCGATACGAAACTTTGTTTTTCAAATGAGAACCCCACTTTTTTCCTTTAAAATTCCTTCCCACAATCGTAAAATGTATTGATGTTAGGAATAAGTCAGACTTGATTGACCCTTCATAAACAATGACTAGAATGTAGCTAATAAAGATTTGAATAAGTATTTGACAATTATTGAGAATAAGTACTTAGATCGGCCTTGGTTTAGATATTCTGACACCTCTGAAACACCTTATAATGATGTCCTTTTTTTAAGAGAACTTGAAGATTATAAGTCCGATGATAAGCAAGTGGCTGAGCAAATTATTTTGTTGTAGAAAATGTATCAAAATATTGAATAATTGATAGATTTTTATTTTTCATTTTATTTTACAGTGAGTATATTTAATTATTTGTATGGACAGTGAAAAATTAAACTCAGTGGCTATAAAAACATGTTACAATAAATTATATTGAAGATCGATTGTTCTGCTGACCCGACCAACCAAGGTCATATTTCGGGTAGTATAATATTTAATAGTTACGTACATTTTTTAAATTTAAAACAAAAATATCACATAACAAATCAAAATGGCAAAACTCTTGATTGTGTTATGACTAATGACAACGTTGAAATTATTTCTTTAAATCACTCATCAAAGTCCCTCGTCCCTAAAATTGATTATCATCACTCACCTTTAGATATTTTTCTAAAGTTTACGAATTGAAATTTCAATCCTACTTCTGAATATCCTATTATGCACAACTTTAACAAATGTAACTTTAATGAAATCTCTAATTTCATCTCTGATATTGATTTTGAATCTAATTTAAATAATACATTTTTTTCTATGGAGGAAATTGTAACAACATTTTACGAAATTATCCATCACACCTTTACTTTATTTGTTCCTAAAACCAAAATTTTCAATAATTATTCTCCAGTATATGGGCTGATGCTAACATTAGACATCTTATTGTTGAAAAAAATCAGCTCACAAAAAATTTAAATTGTGCCCTTCGTATGAAAATTATTTAGAATTATCTCGCCTTCGTAAAGAATGTAAAATCATAATTTCTTAAAGTTATTCTCAACATTTAATCCATATTAAAAATAGCATTCAAACAAATATCAAACCTTTTTGGAAATAAGTTAAATCTTAAAAAAAAACTGTTTGTAATGTTCCCGATTCAGTAAAATACAATAATTCATCGTCTTCAGATGTTCAAGAAAAAGCTCAACTTTTTGCCGATTTATTTTCAAGTGTTTTTGAATCTGACTTGTCAAGGTCATGTGCAACATAACCAAATTTCTCCAGATTTATCTAACAATATCCGAAATCTAGGTTCTTGGTATATTAACAAAAGTGAAATTTATGAATATTTAAATTCACTAGATACTAACTCCGCTACAGGTCCCGATGGTGTTTCTTCATCTTTTCTTAAAGCTTGTGGTTCAATACTAGTTAATCTTTTTTGTTTAATGTTCAATAAATCCTTAACTACTGGTTACTTTCCTAACATTTGGAAAATGTCTTTTGTGACGCCGATACATAAATCCGGCGACAAATACGATGTCAAAAATTATAGACCTATTTCTAAATTGTCAATAATTCCTAAGATGTTTGAAGCAATTATCACGAAAAAATTATCTTTAATTATTTCCCCATACATTTGCACAAATCAACATGGATTTAGACCTAAAATTTCAATTTCTACTAATCTCTTTCTTTACCATTCTAATATTTTAAATTCCTTCAATAACCATATTCAAATTGATTCCATTTACACAGACTTCCAAGAAGCTTTCGACAAAGTCAATCACAATTTACTTCTAAAAAAATTGTTTCATTTTGGTTTCTGTGGAAACTTTTTAAGTTGGATAGAATCTTATCTTACTTGCCGCGCCGAAGCAGTAAAGTTGTCTCTTTTCACTTCCAATTATTTTAGTGTGTGTTCGGGAGTTCCTCAAGGTTCTCATTTGGGTCCTCTATTGTTTATATTATTTATAAATGATTTACCCACTGTTCTCGATTCTTCGGTAAACTTTTTATTATTGGCTGATGATGCAAAAATATTTTCACCAATTGAATCTCACTCCAATGTGGTAAATTTACAGTCTAATCTAGACAAGCTTGTTAATTGGAGTAAACAAAATTATTTACCATTAAACATCAATAAATTTAGTATAATTACTTTCACACGCCTTCATAAACCTATTTTGTTTAACTATTCAATCGACCATAAAATGCTTACACGAGTCAATTATATCAGAGATTTAGGAATTTTACTCGAAGCCAATGTGTCTTATTCTTCTCACATAAATCTGATAACTAATAAAGCTTTTAAAATGTTAGGTTTTATTTACAGAAACACAAACAATTTCAAAAATATAATCTCGATGAAAATATTATATTTCTCACTTATTAGGTCTCACTTAGAATTTGGCTCTACTGTTTGGTCACCTAATTATGCTCTCTATATAAATAAATTAGAAAATGCACAGCATAAATTTCTTAAATTGACCTGTAGAAAATTAAATTTAACAATTGACCGAGACTCGTATCAATTTTAGTCAATCCATCTGGATGTACCTTTATGTGAAATCAGAAGAAGTTTCGCAGACTTGATGTTTTTATATGACTTACTGAATGGTAACGTTGATTCCTCCAAGCATATTTCCGTGGTTGGTTTTAACTTTGGAAATCACGGCACAAGGTCACAAAATCTATTCGTAGTCCCATCTTATACCACCAACTATAGTTCCGCATCATTTTTTTCCAGAGTACTTACTCTGGCTAATAGTGTTGCTCATAAAATCGACTTTTTTTTATGTCATGCAAAGTTTTTAAATATAATGTTTATATAGCATCAAGTTCTGCTGTAAATATATTTTTAAATTGATCAATTAATTTTCTCTTTTTATTCGTATCTTCTCTGTATTATGTTTTGCTTTTTTGTTATTTTGTCTTGTAACTGTATTTTTATTGTTCTAGTCTCAACGTTTGTTTCTTCTTCTTCTTTTTATTATTTTTTGATGAAAATGTTTATGTATCATATTAAGTATTCACTACTATTGGCTATTTGTAAGTTTTGCGTTGTAACTTATTATTTACACTGTACTATTATCAAAATCTTCTAAAGGGTACTTACCCGTTTAGAAATAATAAAATAAAATATAAAAATATACATACTCCGAATTATTTCAACTATAATAAGATAAATAATAATAATTATTAAATTATTGATATTATTTTAAATGGAGCTATTGTAAAATATTAGATACAGAAGAACACAAATATTCTGGTAAAATACTATTGAGAACAGTACTATTGAGAACAGAATTTTGAGTAATATGGCTGATAAGGTTTGATTTTTTCCCAATGTTGCCAAACTTGATAATATTATCATCGATAAATAAAGAGAAAATTATAGCTTTTTGAAATTAAAATTATCACTGAAACTCAGTCAGAAACGTTTTTGAAAATAGCTACGGAGAACAGGGAAAAGAAGAGATTCTATTAAAAAAATATATGGACTAAGCACAAAACAATCATAATAAATTCATGAGGTATATGGAAAATAGAAATTAAAGTAATTTGTTCAAATATTTGGAGTTTGTTTGCATACGCTACCCCGCTATTACTAATATGCGTATATACCATTAACTCCAGCATATTTTTTTTCATTTCTATAAAGCTATGCAGTGAGTTAAAATTTGAGATATTTGAAAAATTTATGAGGCACATATTAGATAAATTGTAATATTGAACACATAAAATAAAAAAATAAATACAAACGTACTTTTTCCGTCTAGAAATAAAATAAGAAACATATTATTTAATAGATAGTTAATCTAATATTATAGGTACCTATTATGATTCACAATCTAAGAAATAAAGGGATGACAAAATATTTCATTTCGTGGAACTTTATAACGATTTAAATTTATCTCGATGATATAATTACTGTTTAACTCAAGGTTGTTCAACATTTAGTATACTGTCATTCATGAGTAATTACAGCAAAAAAAAAAAAAAAAAATGGAGGATGAGGACTTGTAGTCAAGTTTGTCATTGGAATGTATGATAAATTAAAAATCATTATATATAAACGATTCGGCGATAAGATGGTGTATCAGCCTAGAATAATATTTAGAACATATAATAAAATTTAATAATTTAAAAAAAATTAATGAAAATCAAAATTATTTCATAATAGCTTTTATCGCGTTACTTTCTGGTAAACTTATTTTTTGATAAAAATTTGTTTGACGAAAAATTGTGGGGAACATATTAGAAATTTGTCTACTATTAGGTATGCATTTAAATTCTTAAGAATTTCTAATTGAAAAATAATTTTTACATTTTCGAGATTTTTCCGAATTTTGTCAACATTTTAACTTAAAATGCAAAATATGAGTATATAAATTGTACATTTATTGTATCTTCAATATTTTTTCACTGCTATCAAAAAAACCTCTTTGGAACGTTGAAATAAATATTTAGGGTTTTTATAGACTAAACAAATTTTCATCGACTAAAATTGAAAACTAAATTTTGAAACTTTGACAATTTATCATGATTATAAATAACTCAAAATGAGTCAAAATATTTTTTAAATGTCATCAGGTATGAAAAACGTTCACATGAATGTTTAATAAAAATTGAAGGTGTCTACAGTAATAAGTTTTTGAACTCCTCTAAAAATGTAAAATTGTGTTTGTTCACAAATGGCTTTGGGTGAAATTTCACTTTTTTCCTTATTTTTCTTCCCCCGACACTTAAAGCCCCCATAAATTTTAAACTTTGATCCATTTCATATACTAAGTTGGTTCACTTTTCTGTCAGAAAAGATGTTGAATGACAAGCCTATCCTAACCTGCTGAAGTCCTAACCCTCTAAAATCGGAACATTTTTAATATCCCAAATGTTGATGACAGAGTGAAAAAAAAATAAAACACACATTAATGTAAAACCAATAAATTGATCACTTTGCATAGAATGACAGAAGTTAAGAGAAAATACATGGTTCATAGACTCATAGTATTATATTTCCACAAACTTGTCCCCTTAGGATATAGTGAAGTCGGGGATAACTTTTTATTTTTGAATATAGGACGTATTTTTACTCTCACTCTTCTCTTTAAAAAAATATGTTATAATCTTTAACAAAACAAACTGATAAAGTGATAACGTACTGTTTGACACTAAAATAAAATAAAATAAAAATTGTAGTTATTAATAAAAAACATTCATAATATTGTACTGCGATAAAATCAAGGATTGAACTAACAATTATAAACATTTAGTTTCAGACCAACAATGTTATTTAATTTTTAATAGCTTACGTTTTTTTGGATTCAACTTTTCTGAAAATTGAATGAAAGTACTTAAAAAAATTTACACCAACTATCTAATTTATATTCAATATAATAATAGATGTACAATTAATATTGTTGTTTCTAACTTTAAAAACATGTAAAATTCATTTAATATATCTTATAACATAAAAATAACTTCCTGTTTTTCCTATTAGAAAGAAATACCCGGTAATGATTTAGCATTTCGTATTAAATATGTATCTTTAATATTTTTATTTTCTAACTAAAATTTTAAGAAACTTATGAGAACCTTTGCATCCAATTTTCAAGCGAGATACAATTTTAAAAATGTTTACAAATTTCTCAAGGCTATAAATATATCAAAAAGAGTCAAAATATTTAAAAAATGTCACCATATTTGGAAAATGCTGATATAAATATTTAGTGAAAGTTTCAAGTGTTAATAGTTGTTGATTTTTAGTAACACCCAAAAAATAAAATCAATTTTTTCAAATATTGGTTTGAGTACAAATTGCCATTTTTATTTACATTTTTTTCTAAAAATACTGGGTATTATCAACTTTGAAATTCTTGAATTCAACATTCCTTATTTTTTGAAAAAATGAAATATTCGGAATGGGGGCATTTTTAATACTTACTACCAAAAAAGTTGATGATAGTGAACACAAAAATGAATAGCATGAATCGAATTGCCACCCTCGAATTTTTTTTAAAAAGGTTAGTCAAATTTGCGCTTTTCTCTTGAATTGAATCATATTTTAAGTTGTGACTCTCATTGTGATCGAACATATAATCAATTACCACCTCTTATCGAGCTCTCATACCATAGCTATAATTAATCGATTTACAACCTTACATTATAATAATTTTTAATAAATTAAATAATGATTTGTTGTCAATTGCTGTTAAACGTTCGTAAATTATATAAATTCACTGTATAAACATTTTAGTAAATGTACTGTTTCAAAAATTAAAAAAAATATCAATGACCAATAAATAAAATTCATTTAGTTAAAATAATATTTTATTATGATTATATTATAATTATGTTATAGGCAGTCAAATACTAAGTTTGTAAATAATTATAAGTTTATTATTATGTTGTATCTTGGATTGGTTTCAAAGCCTCAGAGGTTTGAATTAATTTGCCAATACTTACTTTTAAATATTGCAATTTTGAAACTTCATTAATTGTTTTTCAAAATAATATTTTTAAATACTACGAAAATCGACGTAACAACTTACGATAGGACATGTACAACTATCGATATATTAATTAATAATCTAGTTATGCTATAGGAGGCAATCCATGTGAAAAAAGGTGACCTTCCTTTATTTGGGAGGCAATTCAAGTGTCACAAAAAAGACAACAACATACGCCATTGTATAACAAATATATTCATCACCTTACTAAGAATCTAAATTGAGCAAAAATGATTGCATTGGTGTTGCTTTATCCACAGTGGCCTATAATCTATGCTAATAAATAACAAGCTTGAAATATGTATTCATTAAACACAACTTAGTACCTAATTAGCAATTATTTCGTTAATCTAAAATTAAATAGTATAATTCTTTAAATAATGGACATCCACGGTAGTCTTGAGAAAACTTTCTCAATTCATCCGGAAAAGAAACCCTTTGTAAACATAATTTTTTTTACGAGGACTCGATCCCAGTTTTCTACCACAGTCATTACAATGTCTTATTTGTTATGTTTTGTTGATGTTTTAAAAATTTGATAAAATTGTTTGCATTAAATATTTCAAAATATTTTGTATGATTTTTTTTAATATCTATAAATGCTTAGCTGCAATAGGTTTCCGTTTTAAAAAGGTATTTTTTAAAAGTATACTGAACTTTTTCCTAATTTAGATTTTGTACTAATTACATACACAGGATACATATGATTTAATATAGCAAAAGAATGCTTAAAAATGAATATTGTACCTATTTGACCTGAACACCAAAGAGAATAAATTCGGCTTAACTTGACAAATACTTTTTGGTCTTTTTTTACTAAGAAAGAGTTATATATATTTGGCTTCGGGTTTCGCCCAATTAAATGGTGATATAAAGTGACCCGAGGCAGCACATAATATCATAAGTTAGGTTAGATTAGGTTAGGTTTGGAAATCGAGACATTAGTGGACAAAATGACTTCATGTTCCAAGTTTTGGGACGCTGTGTCAACATTTGCAACACGGGTCATGCAGCAAAAAGAACACGAGAGAATTAGAAGAGGAGAGATCCCGCTCGTGTTAGCTGTAGAATAAATTGACATAAAGTAGAATAAGTTCATAATGTGGCCTGAGAGGCAAAGTTTTGGGGATAGAGCCCCAAATAATATTGTCATAAATTGTTTTGTGAGGATTCGTGAGCAGGATATTGGCCTGCTACAGTCCATTATTTGTGTAATTTGCTTAATAGAAAACGGCACCAAGTAGTTCGGTGGTAATATTACCTAACGGGAGAGCACCTCCCGAACTACAATGAGGTGCGCTTGAAAAAAAAAAGGTTACGTTAGGTTAGGTTAGACTTAGCCAAACCTAACCCCATAATATTATTGGTAGTATGTATATTTTAAATATTGAAATTTTAACAGATAAAGGAATTGAACGTTGCCAGTATTACACTGATTTTAAGAAAATAACCAGGCAATGGCTCTGATAATGTTAAAATAATATTTTGAGAAATGTTTAGTGGTTACTCTAGTGAAGCGTTTTCTAAATTGTGTTAGTTTAGGTGGTCACTCAGGGTTTAGCGAAACTTGTGCTTTTCTTACAATTTTAACACATTATTATAATTTTTATTTGCAAATAATCCTTTCATAAAATGTATTTTTCAGACATAGTTAACTCTTGTACTTTAGTTTATATAAAATATATATCGAATATACGTACACTTGTACTCAATGTCAACACTATCTATACGATAAAATCTGAATCGATATTACTTAGTATAACCGTGTGTGTGTGTGTACTTTTCAGTATGCTACGTGCTAAGTACCGAATTCGTTGTAAATTATTTTAATTTTTTCTTCTACTCTTTTTTTTTTTTGTATTCCACGTAGTAAAATTATTAAACAAACCGAATGACAAGATATTTGGTCCAAAAGAAACCATAGATGGATAGAAGATATAAAATCATTGTATACGAAAAACGATAATGAGGCAAGACAATCTGTCGCCTATAGAGTATTACTTAGTAATTTAGTATATTTGATGATGTTATTGTGATCTTTTTAAATGCCTGTAAATGGTTTAACACAAGTCAAAATATTTTCAATTATTTATTACTTAAATATTTTTCGTAACGAAAATGTGTAACCTTAAGATCTTATTATTATTATTATTATCTTCATTCGAAGATCGGCGGTCGTCGTCAATTGTTTTTCAGCGATAATGAATAAATGAGCAACCGGCTTATTGGTCGCCGACACGCCCTGCGTCACAGAACCCGAGACCGGCCTCAACAAGTACGGCGCTTGTGCTCACCGTGCCGGTTACGACTCGCTATTCACGGACCCGTTCTGACAGCCAACAGGTACTGTCACCGCCCGGCGTCTGTATCGTGCTCTGTTCCTGACTCGGCTGCCGCTGACAATGCCACGTGTAACCAACGTTATCGCCACCGCTCGACCACGCGCAATAACCAATCACAGACAATCATGACGATTACTCAGCGCCGTAGCGGGCGAGACCAGGATTATAAATACGAGTGCGGAACACAAAATCATCTCAGTGTTCTACACAGCTATTCTGTAGCAAGACTCACCCAGGGCAGACATTTTTTTTCTAATCGGTTGCCACGCTTAAAAAGTGTCACTTGAATTGATATCATACAAAAATAATATACCTAACATGTTACATAGCTACAATACTGCTCTGCTATGCAATAGCTTAACCGTGGCAGTACCCAAGTGCCTCTAACTTTTTTTCTATGAATGTCTGTATTGATGGTTGCTTTTAATGGTTGGGTTAATAAGTATGAAAATTTAATACAAGACTCTTGATAACTTGTTACGATAGCAGTTAAAAACTTTTTTTAAATACAATTGAACGATTTTTTTTTATAAGCATTTTAAGTTCAAATTTTGACAATATGTATTAAATTGAGAATTGAAAATGATTTTGTTGTTAAAAATGGATAACATTTTCAATTTTTATAGCTCAGAATTGAAAATTTAAAACAAGGTTCCACTTAGCAGTTTTTTCTATAGCTAAGAAATCTAATAAATATATGAATGCAGTTATTTTTTACAGACATTTTAAGTTCAAATTTGGACAAAATTGCATATTAACACAAAAAATAATGTTTATCATTTTGTAGTAATTCGGTAAAAAACAGCCCAATCTTATATTATTATATTTAATATTTTTCCAGCATCACTGATAATTTAAGAATAATATTAATTTAACTTACGGCCACTATATTAATAATAAGTAATAACAATATAAAATATCCTAAACTGACATACCGTCTCCGCTCAGAATCGTTTTTCGTATAAAATGATTTGATATAATTTAATTCAAATTTATTACCATCCCTTACAGTGACCTCTTAGACACCTAATATACAGCAGAGCGACATCCACTTACCCGCTTTTTAAAATTGTGTTAGGGAACCCTGCTATATAAGAATATAGAATATAGTATGGTATCTAGTTATGAATAAGAATTCCATGAATTGGTCGCCCAGCGAGCAGAGCGGACAGCAAGGAATTTGCTGAGGAAAGCCTTTGGGATGAATACCAAGCCCGGTCTGCCGATGGATGCTTGGGCAGTATTGTTAAAACAGTCCTAGTGTAAAGTAGAGTGTTAATGTGCAGAGCATCATTTAAATTGTATTCCAAACATTTCTCATATTAATAAATACAAGGCATCCTTTTTGACAAACCAAGTTATATCTTTTGCGTGCCGATACCGTTCGAAACAAAATATACGATTGAGTGCAGAATTATAGTACGCGCTCAACATATCTGGTGGTAGCGGTGTTTTCGAACATACTAATATCCAAACGCGAAGAATTAATAAACCAGTCGCTAGTCAGAAATCAAAAATATTCACAAAGCATCAAGACCATCAGTATATTCAGTTTCAAGAAAATCTATAAGTGAGCGGGTAAAAATATCGTTATAATTATTCCCTAGCGAACAAACTTTTGCCACCCGGATATATACTACGTCACCAGCCAATGCTCAGTTTGCCGCCGCCGTCAGCGACAACCGGTCCATCGTGGACGCGACGGCATCTAGCGGAACAACTAACCAAACTGTACCTAACAGCACCGACACAACCGCTGCTTAACGGTAAATTCACGAAGCAATATATTAGCAGACTTTCGAAGTACAACGTCCTTGAACACGGAGATTCGTGACAAGGTGACCGTGACCCAGAACGATCCGCCGCTGTGGCTGTCATCTCATATTACAGGGCGCCGCCGCCGTTTATGTAAACACAGCTGCAGTGCGGACACTAAATTTGGACAGACCGTCATGAATCAATTGATATTGGTCTTCTCAATTTAAGTTGTAGGTAGTAATAAGTTATTTTGTAAACTTGTTTCGCATTGCTGATAGTTATAATTTTATAGATTAACGATATTATTAGTAGTAATAAATCGTTAGTAATTAGTACGCAGAACCTTTTGCTTATTGCTAAATCAGTCAAATAGGTTAATAGGTATCTAGTGCTGAAGTAATATTAGACACTACGTCGAACTTATTGGTCGAGTGCAAAATTATTTTGGACACCACAAACCCTCAGTTGCCTTCATCAGATCATCTGAAAAATAAAGAAACACAAGAAAACAAACAACAAATAGATCACCCAGTGACTGCTGAGAAGAGTATCGATTGGAACGAAATAAACTGGATCTAGGACGTTTCGGCGCGGGCGATTCGGCGCCGACAGTTCGGCGTGGACGTTTCGGCGATATGTCAATTCGACGATGTCCGTTTCGGCGAGCGACCATTTCGGCGAAAATTAATAGTAAAAAAAAAAATGTGATATAATGTAAAAACGTATTATATGTATAATACAATAAGTAGTTTTAAATCATAAATAAAAATACCACAGTCACTTTAAATCATTAATAAATGAATAAATAAAAATCTTTATAGTTATATAGTATAATTGAATAAAGTAAAATGTTTATATATATATGTATACCACAGTCCCTTTAAATCGTAAATAAATAAATCAAAATAATTATAATTAGGTATTATTTAGCCAATATATAAAAAAAAAATTATCTACAATTTTATTTTAAAGCAATATTATTTGCTATACCTCTTAGAAATATCATTTTATTTTGCCTATCATAATTATTTACTAACCTTTTTATTCTTTTATCTGTATCTTGAAATTTTTTCAATTTCTTTGGTGGACTATTTTCCGACACAAGATTTTCATAGTACGTGTCACGCCCGGCTTGAATTTTTTTGAGATTCTCAATGAAGGTCCATATCGTTGGATGAGTACCCATTTGAATATTTAATCGTCGGTTTGCCGCCTCTGCATGATTATTTGTCCGATCTGTATCATTCAATATTCGTTGGTGAAGATTCCACATTTCAGGAGAATATCGTGGTTTTCTTCGTCCTATACGTCGATTTTTCTTCCCAATGTAAAATTCTTCAAACCACTCAAATAATGGTATAAGCTTATCTGGAAGTTCGTTTGCCAACTCATCTGCAGCCATATCTAAATCACACAATGGTATAAACGCCAGCGCAATAATTGTTTTGGTTGCAACACAAAAGTTTGCTTCATTATTATATTTTGACAGTAAATGTAACTCTCCAACTTTTTTCAAAAAATTTTGGCTTAAATGAAAATAACACCCAAAAATATTAATGTTTTCAAAAGAATTTTTTATTGCTGTGATGGCTCCAAGTTCAAAATCACAAGAAACTGATGTTGGATGGAGATCAGGTTGTAATTGATTAATCATACTAAATAATTGTACATATGTTTGTTCCTTTTTGTTAGGTAGAAATGCATAAACTGCAGGATGCACTCCCCCTAAAAATTCAGCTAAAATGACATAAACTTGGCAAAATAAAGTTGGTGCCACTTTGAAAGTTCCATCCATGTACCATATTTTCGAATCTTTTAATAACTTGAGACCAAGTGGTCGACCAAATATTAATATTCTTTCATTGCTAGGCCCACTATCAGCCAATAAAAAATGTTCATTAACTCCGATTGATGGTGAATAATTTTGATACTCATCGGGTATCTGTAAAGATAATAAATCTGATGGATCACATGGAGCTGCTATTTCATTATTTCTTATACGCCGTACTTGTCGTTTTAGAGCTTCGGAAGATTGTAAAACGCCCTATAAATTAAAATTAAAATTATTTATTAGTTATTACAATACGGACCAGATAGGGAAATAAAATTTAATGTGTGTACCTTTGCCGCATCTGATAGCCCGTTAACACATTCATTAATTACACAAGACGTAGGTTCCATTGTTAAAATAGCTCGTTGACGCATACTCGTTATAGCTGTGTCTGCTTCTATTCTAGCCGCTTCAGAATCATGACAATGTTTTTTAGCAGATAATTTTAAAACTTTAAAATCATGTATACTGGTATGTATTCGAGCCGGACAAGACAAATCTTTACGACGACATCGCCAAAACCGTTTAGTTTCGTCAGCACTTAGCTTATCAAATATGAACATAAAACCATCCACGGGGATCACGTTTTTGTTTCTTTTTGATTTTACTTTTGACATTTTTTAACTTTTACGAATGATAAAAAAAATAATACCTACACAAAAAACTTGACTACGTATAGGTGTACCTACTTCACTTTCCGCAGACTAACTAAATTATAAAATTATAAAATTATCAGATCATCCATATCGACTATCGTGATGTCGATTTATCTTGTAGTAATAATAACAATAGTAATAAAGATAACATTTCTATACCACACGCCATACGGTGAGACAATGTTACAGATAGGTAGATTGCCGTATCGCCGAAACGGTCACGCGCCGAAACGGACATCGTCGAATTGACATATCGCCGAAACGTCCGCGCCGAACTGTCGGCGCCGAATCGCCCGCGCCGAAAAGTCCCATTCCCAAATAAACTATATCAATAGGTCTTCAACAGGTTGGCTATTACATCAAGACTATTCATTAATAATGAGTCAATATCAAAACGGAATGAGCGAAGAAAGCAATCAAAACAGCGAAACAAAAGAAATAATGGATGACATCCGGAAAATCATTGTTCGAAATTCAGCGGAGCATTACATTCAGCCAATTTCAACACAAAACCTGTATCGAACAATAGAAACATGTTCCGAGTGACCTTTTAGGACGCTCTTTGATTATTACCAGAATCTTTTGATGAAAAGGACATAGAGTCACTCGAAATTTTTTTGGAAAAATGTGAATTTGCTGTAACCTGCATTGCAAAAGAAGCAATACCAAAGTTATTGCAAGCAATTCAAACATTATTAATGGGTAAAGATCGTCAAGTAATTAAGTACAGAACACTTGAGAAATGGGAAGAACTATGCTACCTTTTAAAATCATGAATCACAAAGAACCACACCATATTTATACCTATAATTGTATGCAATGAAACAGGAATCTGGAGAGGATTTCCTCACATATTCAATGAGAATCGAGCAATATTACAGAAGCTAATAATTGAACAAGAAACAGCCGATACCGATCGAAACAAAATATACGATTGAGTGCGGAATTATGGTACGCGCTCAACAATTGTATTATTTTTGTTATGAATTGATATTATTAAATATAGGAAGTAAGTAAGGATGTAGCAGTTAGTAAACAAATTAGAAATATAGTATTTATAAAACATTTAGAATTACGAAATAAAATGATTATTGTAAATTAGTGTAAACAGGTACAATCCCGAAACTGCGAGTAAGCACTTTTTATATAGGAGGGATTGTCCAACATAAGTTTAGATATAAGGAAGATTAAGATGGTAAGACGGGCAGTGGAGAATGGAGATAGTGCTATTGTCTGTCTATGTTCAAAAAACGCAATTAACTATTAATTGAATATTAAACGTGTGTTTGTTACTTTATTTACGATATCTATCTACAAACTCTCCAAGTACGAAGCTACGGTCAACCGACTTGTAACATTTTTTTGAAAACCCAGTTTGGTGTAATTGCACTAAATGTCTATGCCTTTAGTATTATATTAAGCAACTCGTCTGGGAATTTCAGGACATGTCTACTGTCCAACCATTTTTCAGTGACTTGCTCTAATCGCATCTATGAATGTGCGTTTATCTACCACAGTTCTAAGTACCTTTTGGTTTGGTTTTCTCTTCATCCAACTTTGCTTTCCATACGCCTAAAGCACCGCCTAAAGCACCTTATATCTTTGACTTATATTTGTTTTGCTTTTCAGTGTCATTAATTATCCATTATTCAAATTGATGTATTGTGACCCTCCATGCATATGTTTAGTAAGTCTTTTCCTAATATTGAGATGTAACTTTTTTGAAGTGAACAATTTACGCTTTTTACTAATGACGAATGTTTACAAAACTTTACATAACCAACGCTATACCTACATTGTTTCAGCTCTTGCTTTTCACTATCTATGTATAAATCAGTTTTTATATTCGGATTTTTATCTCAGACTGTGATATTTTTTGAAGGACGTTTTTGCCCAATATATTTTTATTTCTGATCTTCCAAGCATTTCATTAATTTAATAATGTATAGTCAATAAGTGTAAGCATATATAAAAAAAAAAATTATAAATAGCTCAACAATTTGCAAAATGTAATGAAAAGGTCATTAAAATTGATATATTGGGTTAAGTATTTAAATTTATATCGTTCTTATTTCTTGAGCTAAATTTATATTACTGATTAGTGATTACAATCCTTTCTCACTCACCAATACCCATAATACCATCACACTTTTAGTAACACCAACTCTGTTACAGATTGTAGTTTTCAAAATGAAAATATAAAAAAAAATGATTATCGGAAAACTGGAGTTACGAAAACATTTCCGTTTTTTTTATAAATTCATCCATATCATTTTGAATAATTTTCTAGAGTTATTTTTATTTTAGCAACCATTACAAAACTGAAAAAAATGTTCTATTAAAAATAACAAGAAATGTGATAAATAGAAGAATTTTTACTGTTCCAAAACAATAAATTAATAAAAAACATTATTGTTTCAGATGATCCCTTTCTACTTTTATGTAATATAAAAATTAAATAAACAATACGTACTTGAGAAGTACACTTCTGTTAGCGATTCTGTAAACGATAATGTTTAATTAATTAATAATTATATGTAAATTATATTTTCAATAAATTATATTATACTACATTCATATATACTTGTCTTATATTATGATAAAAGTAAGAATTCTTGATATTTCAGGAAAAATTGTCTTTCTGATTATTGTTTTTTTTCGAAATAAAGGTTATTTTACCACTCCAATTCAAAAATTTAACTGATTTCTCACCTTTTTTCTCCATGTTCATTAAAAGTATTGACTGTTAAACCACATTTAATTTGTTCCATATAGATTTCCAAGGACAGCCTGCAGGTAGGTTAGGTAACTAATAAAAGTAATAGCGTAGAGAATATAAAAAAGTGTATAAAATGAAAAAACATGAAGTATTATTTTTAGGCAACATTAATGTGGATACGGCAACAGATAAAGGTTGGGTTATAAACTGTATGGTTGAGAATCAACATATACATTTGAAAAGAGATAATGGTGCTCAGGTGAATGTTTTACCAAATCATGTTTTTATGAAGTGTAATGTTAAACAAAATGTGGAAAAAAATAAAATAAACTTGTAGAGAAATTGATTTTAATGGCAAAAGATCAGTTACTAAAATAAATTTGAGTGAAAACAAATATTTATAAAAATTTCTTTACTGCAAAAATTATTGTTAAACATTCACGTTCAATTTGTGCAAAACACATATTCTGCCATTGATAAGGTCCTAGAAGCGAATAAAACTTGCCCCTCTTCCCACTCCTATTAACATACTAAGAACTGCACCAACACCATGGCTTGAACTGTCACACGTAACTACTATAACTAAATCAGTATTAAAATAACAATTTACTTTTTATTAATGCCTGTTTTAATTTTTTAAAAGTTAACCGACATTCATCTGGTCAATTCCAGGGTATTTTAATTTTTGTTGAATTGTAAAAGGGAAGTTATAACTTATAGGTGGCGAGTGACGACATTTAAATAAAATGTTGATAATAGTTAATGAGACCGAGAAATGATTTTAATTGCACTAAATAATAAGGACACAGTGCATTTCTTATCACATCCGTTTTATTTTCATCACAATGTACATGAACAATAAAACTGATATTTCTGAAAATTGACTTTCACTCTATACCTATTTAAACTTTGTTACAACCATATTCACATTTTCTTGATACTCCGGCCTTGAAGAGCCACAGATTATTATGTTATCTAAATATTATACTTGTACTCTAAAAACACCTCGTCGAATATTTTCAAAAACTGACTGAAATATACTTGGCGCTGATGCTACTCATAACATAAAAACAATTTAAAAAAAATACAGCAATTTATGAGAATTAATTATAAGAAACATATGACTTCTGGGCGTAATCTGTAATTGCAAATATATGCATCTGTTAAATCCAAAATTCTGAACACTTTTCTCCCTAATAACTTATTAAACATCATCGTACGACTTTTCGTAGTGGGTGTTGTTAAATTTATAATTTTGGATTAAAGGTAAGTAGTTCTTAAACCGACATATTTTATAATTGTATAACTTTTTTGGTACTACTATAATATGAGATGAACAGTCACTAATTGAAACCTTACTTATAATTCCTTCTACTTCTAATCTATTCAACTCAATTTCTGCAGCAGACTTCAGTGCGTACGGAACTTAATATTATGCTCTATGAAAAACTGGTATGCTATTTTCTTTTAAGGATAAATTGACCTCGTGGTATTTTATATAATCAGTTAATTTATCATTTAATTTAACCACCCCAGGAAACTTGAGTTTAACATTTTTAATTAAGTCTGTTTCACTTAGAACACAATTATTATTATTTATTATTATTTACGGAGTTAATAATATTTTTCAAGATTTTGCAATCTACACTACTTCTTCTTCTTATACGATTTAGACACATATTTAATCTCCAGTTCGAATACAATTTATCTAACCATCGAGCGACCTAATAAAACTTTTTTTTGCAGAATTTTCCATCACAATTAAATAAAGTTTAATATTTTTATGATTTGACATCTCGATATGTTCAATTGTTTGACCTAAACTCTTTACTGGTTCACAATTTACAGAGCTTAATTGAATATGTTTTTGTTATAATTTACGCAAATTATTAAAAGCATATTGAAGTATTTAATCGGCATAACTGAAACGGAGAAACTGAGACGGAATAACTTTATTCTTGATTTTGATTTTATCACAGATACATAGAATAAACTAGATTGATAACTAATAATACGTGAAGCTACCATAAACCATTTAAAAAGAGGCCGATGGGAAATTATCGCTAACGATAATAACCTTAACGCAATCCGTTGGCAGTTCGCTGAAGGCGGTCATCGCGACTGGCGAAATCATTTTTACGTGCCCGAATCACCGTAAACTAATATAAGTGAAATTATTATTTATTCCGTTCCTTATTGCTAACGTGGATCTATAAATTATTATATTCACGGGCGCAAATTGTCAAGTCTTACTATTACGTTTTCAACGGTTCAAGTAGCCTCGATTTTGTAATATTACTAGTCTCTAATCGCCGAAGTTTCTTTTATTGTTATAAATCTATAGGCTCTAATCGCAGAGTGTATTTTTTGTATTATACATTTCATTATTTGCGTGCGCAATCGCCGTGGTGTTTTATTTTAATCCTTATCTTTATATTATTGTGTATTATGAGTTAAATTAATTTCATTGTTTTTTGTTGTCGTGTGTGTCTATTTGTTCTTATTTAGGCACAGGAAGCAGCTGGCCAGCCCCACAAGCCGTGAGTTTTATTTATTTATTTTTATATTTATATACTGAGTTGTTGGGCCAAAAATGCAGTTTATTTATTATTATTATCGTATTATTGGGCCAGAAGTGCAACCTTTTATTATATTTGTGTATTATTAAAATTTGTATTGTCTATTATTTAAATCTGTAAATAATACAAGTCAGTTACCAGCAACCGTGTTACCATTTTATTGAATTACCCTACCATTAGTGTTTAAGCCTATACACACACACACACGCACACATACACACCTACACATCCACCACCCACTAGCACTCTAGAGATTTGCTCGGAGATCCCGTCCACCTCTCTTGAGTCTCTAGTCTCTACACACAAATACACAGGTCGGTCGGTGTCGGTGTGTAAGCAAGCGCGTGGAGGAGCAGCGCCCATATAAACGGGCTATTATTGTCTATTACCTGGCGGGTACAGATAGCATATTGTACAATGTACATAACAAATAAAACCTATATGATCATTTGCTTTTTCATTTATCGGATTTTGAATTCCAGAGTTTAAAATAGAATATGCAACACTCTAAAATACTCTAAAACACTGAATGTATAGATTGACATAGAGTCAACAAAGCATGTCATTATATTGTTCGACTTGTCTGAATACAACCATTTAAAGTAAAACATATTTACACATAAGTATTATTGAAGTATAAGTTAAGGTAATTTAAGTGCAAATAACTTAATACATGTACATTCATATATTTTAATACTGTACTTATAATTGCGCTTATGAAACAAACTATTCAGAGGTCGTGAATCGTGATTCATCGTCAACATATTATATCTCATTTAGAAATATAATGTTAGGTAACTAGGTACAACAAATTAATGATCTGTCATGAATAATAGTGTGTGAAAACCTGAAAGTTTAATTACATGTTTGGATTGTTATTTCATAACATTTTACATATCATCTAAACTCATCATTTCATCTCTTCACTTCTTGAGGGATCTCTAGATTTTCCTGAATTGCTCTCTTCTATCTCGTTCCGTGTTCCGTCTCACTCCACTAGAAATCATTTCCTTTTTCAATTACCCTACCACCGCACTTCCTATGGATACAACCACCCACTCTTCAGAATGTTACGCAGCCTCAACTCAGAATAGTCTCTCACATTTTTTACCAGATATTTACTTCACATATTATACTATAGTATTTTTTCTCTTTATTACTATATTATTAAACTGCTTTTGTTATATTTAATTTTACCAACCAAATATTGTATTTAAATTATTGCCTGTCACGATGTAAATCAATAAAATAAAATAAATAAATAAAATAAACTATATTTTAAATTAATAAGAACCTAAACCAATAAAAACACTGTGTGTTCTGACTAATTTTAGATTTTTCATCTGGTCATTCCACAAGTGAAGAAGCAAAAATATGACAACAAACATAAAATATACTTACTAAAATCGTCTGCAATAAAATAATGTATAAAATAACATGGTTAATAATAATAAAATAAAATATGCGTTTCAAGTGCTGAGTCAGTTTGCTTATGAAATAACTGAAATTTGTAGTTAATGTATGTATATTGTAACATACAGTTTGTTACATTCACTTCGTTAACGTTTATACATACATATTCGTAACATATCGTTGTTTAGTGTCCATAATAATAAATCAGTTAAGACTGATCTCCTTGTTTACTTTATTTTATGTTCAAATATATAAACATAAAAATAACAGCAATCGAAGTTTTTATTTGTGAAACTTTTGAAAAAGAACTTCTCATAATTACTTTAAAAAAAAATTTAAGATCAAAATGTACACTAATTTTTTTTTTTTTTATCTCCAATGTCCATTTATAGATAAATGGAAATTGAAGCTAATACGTCTATTAATTAATTCATATTTAATAATTAAAATATAAAATCTCCCACAGATTTAAAAAAATTACATTGTACGTACCAACCATAGCTTAAAAAAAAATATAATAATAATGAAAAAATATGGAAAATAATTATCAATATTGGACCACACTAGAGAAATTATTATAAATTTGTATAGTATACCATGAAAAACATGTCACATATAGAAATACTATAACACACAAACACGCAATTGATTTTAACGTTAAGGAATTTTGACACATCCTCATTAAAATTATTATAAGCTAAACCTATACCTGAAATAATCAGTAACAATAAAGATAAACCACAAACATTAATATAAATAATAGCCAGTAGTTATTATCAATATAAGATAATAATCAGATGTGATTTGTCCAGTATACTTGTTTTTCTGCTCTCCGTGCCCAGTTCAAGTATGAGTCTGGTAGATTTTATCAACAATTTGTTAAAAAAGCTGAATAATCTTTCATTTCAAACCCTAAATCTTTCTGGGACTTTGTACTCAAAAACAAAAATGGAAATAATCTTTTATCTACAGTAAACCTTAACGGTGTCTCTTACACCGACAATGTAGATGCATCTGAGCTTTTTTCTAAGCATTTTAGTTCTCTTTTTTCGTCAACCAACATATGTACTGTAAATGCTTTACCTAATAGTCTACCCTATGGTACCTTCTTGTTGCTATATTGATATTGATGATGTTGAATCTGGTTTGGCTAAGCTACGCTCGGTGAAGTCAACTGGTCCTGATGGTTTGCCAGGATTATTTTTGTATTACCTAAGGTCGGTTTTATGTTACCGCTACTTCTCATTTTCAATAAATCTCTTAGTGAATGTTTATTTCCGGATATATGGAAAGTAAGTTCAGCCTCGCCCATTTTCAAATCTGCTGACAAGTCTAATGTCTCCAACTATCGACCAATCTCCAAAATGTGCCACATAGCTAAGCTTTTTTAATCCCTTGTTTTACAATCGATTCAAAAGTCTGTGAATCACGTTCTTATCAATGAACAACATGGTTTTTGTTCTGGCCGTTCTACTACAACCTATAGCGCTATCTTCACCAGCTATGTACTTGATGCCTTCAGTAATCGCTCTCAAGTTGACGTGATTTACACTGACTTCGCCGAGGCTTTCGATTGTGTAAGTCATAAAGCCTTATTGCAAGTACTCCGTGCAACCGGTTTTGGTGAACCGCTCCTATCATGGTTTGATTCTTATGTAACGGGTAGAAAGCAATTCTTAAAATTAAATGGTGTGTGTTCAAGTATGGTTGACATTACGTCAAGGTGGTCACTTATCCCCTGTATTGTTCGTTCTATTCATTAACTGCATCAGCTCCGTATTAAAGAATTGCCGATTTCTCATATTTGCGGATGACATAAAATTATTCCTTCCCATTGATTCCTCTCGTGACTGCGATCTAATCCAAAGTGAACTTAATGCTCTGGTAATTTGGTCTAGACAGCTTGGTTTAGAGCTCTGTATTCCCAAGTGTCATTAAGACATATGTCTTTCACGCGTTCTCATAGGCCTATTCGGCACGATTATCTAGTTGATGGTATCAGTTTAAGCTTTTCTGGTAGTCATGTAGTTGATCTAGGTATCAAATTTGACCGGACTTTAAGTTTTAATCTCCATATTGAAAAAATCACGTGCAAGACCTTAAAAATGCTTGGTTTCATAAAAATAATTTCATCTGAGTTCAATATGTGTAGTTCTTTAAATCGCTTTATTGTGAATTCGTACGATCCCACCTCAAATACGGGGTAGCGATCTGGGACCCACAGAATTTACGTGACTCTTTCCAAATCGAGCGTGTTCAGCGTAAATTCTTGAAATTTCCACATGATTATGCACCAGTTCTAGTGAAATTAAATATGGAAACGTTGAGTGCTAAAAGAAAAAAATACTAATTTGGTTTTCTTATCGAAACTTTTGAGTGGGGAAGTTGACGCTCCAGATATGTTAGAAAAGGTTAATTTTAATGTTCTCGGTGCTAATTTGCGCTACTTTTCTCCTTTCCGGGTCCCGTTCTGTGCGAAAAATTACTTATATAATGAACCCATTTTGGGTATGATGACACTAGCTAATGGATTCAATAACATCTAATCATCTTCTTGTGTGTAATTATCTTGTATTACATTATTATCTGTTAATATTATGTGTAATAGTGTATTATAATCCTGTTAATTATTGATGTCATATAAATGTCAAGGGTCTATCCCGTTTACTATTATAATAAATAAATAAAAAAGATAATAAGCATCCGATTCTCCACTTCCCCTCATGCTACAGGGTTCGACCAAAGCAGTGTCGTGGTCACAGGTCACCGTGGTCGCCGGCGTCGTTGCCGTCACAGCGGCGTGTGTACACTGTACACACAGCAACCTGTTTCCAAAATAAATTTACAAAACCCCCACACATGACGACACTCTTCTCTCCCTCCACACTACTGCGATGGTACGACGACCACTGCAGCTCTAACTACCCAAAGCTGAAATATGGTTTGAACAAACTATGCTAATAATAATAATAATAATAATAATAATAATAATACATATCCGATAAAGTACAGATCTGTCAAAATATTTGTCGGCTGAAATACGGTTCTGCTAATATACTTGTTTATATTACTATTTTTCGGCCGAAATATTGTACGTGCTCCCCCGAAGCTCACCCGTTTCCTCTTTTCCACACTATAGTTTACTCTCTCATAGTTTTGTTTTTGTGGTGCTATACGCTCAATGGTGTTGTGGGAGCAGTGGTAACACTGGCCGGCGGCTACTACGACTCACACACTCTCAGTTATATACTTTTTAGTTTTTCTGTAAATTGTATTCTTTAAAATAAATAATTCAATAAAAGATTTATTGAATTTATTTTTGTTAACATAAGTGTATGATGTTTTTTTATAAAAGAAGAACTCTCTTTGATTTCTATGACAGCGTCAAATGTGTTTTTGTAATAAAAATAAAATAAAATAAATGTATTTAATAATCCGGTAACCCAGTGGTTTGTACCACATTAATTGTATGATGTTCCCGAGACCCAGCCCAACAAGAAACTACTGAAATTGCATCCTCTCAGTAATAGTCTTTAAAAAGTCTTTGTATTGAAGAACTTTGTATTCGCCATGCGGTTACCCATCATTTCCTCCGCTCCATACGGTGCAGTAAAGTAGCTGACACTCGCCGGCAAATTGCATTATAAATTATCATAATAAACACAATTTCGTCATTTTAAAATGTAAATTCAGCGACTTAGTTATTATACAGTCCACACTAAAAATAAAATAACTTTGCTAAACTATTTCTAGTATCAGCAGAATAATCTCCGGCACACCGTGTCGGAGAATGTGGTTTTTTCTTATAATAAGGTTAAAAGAAAATATTTTATAAAATAGAATTACTTAGAAATTTAACTATCTTTTTTATTCTATTTTATGAAAAGAAGTCTTTTTTTCTTATTTAAAAAAAAATCACAGTTTCCCCCGACGTGCAATCGCCGGAAGCTCATGTCTCGGACCGTGGGTCGTCTGCTAAAGTAATGTTTGAAGACGAGGGAACATTTAGTTGCCATATGGAGTTAGAAATGGCCCCATGTGGTAACCGAAATGTCTCGAAAAGCAATAAAAACACAAAAATGACTTACCTAGAACATCGCTTTTGAAATTGTGATCTTCATAATAAAATAATTTACATTTTATTGCTATGAAACTATTTTAACCTCATTAGTAGAACAATTACAATACTAAATTGTGTATCTGCGGAAAAAGCTCATAAATATCAAAACCCAAATGGCAGGCATCTAAAATAATCAATTCACAATTGTTTCTAAAATATTAAATAGAGTAATACCAGTGCATAACCTTATTGAAGAATATCCGAATACTTAGTCTTCGTCGAGGAGCTTCTGAGAAAAATGTAATGACTTCGAGGAATTTGAGAAGCAAATTCAATCGAATACATACTATAATTGAAGGTATGGGTTATAAATATTAGGGTTCAGCAACCTTCAGCAAAGAAAACACTATGTGTAGTATGTGGAGGTTACCGTTTGAAAAACTAAATCCTATACAAATTGTATTACATATTATGTTGTATAAAATAAAACTATTCATCAACCCAATAATACATACTACGAGTTGAGTTTTATGACACTGTATGATCTCAATGGTCGAACAAAAGAATTATAAGAAGAAAAAATAAATAAATCATAACATCGTGAAAGTAAGACATTTGATAGTGATATTCTCGGAAAAGAATTTCTCATACTTAAGAAAGACTTAACACAAAAAAATATGTTGGTACTCAAATGTTTCTAAACTCTAATTTCCAATGTATATTTATCTATAAATGAATAGATTAATATTTTTATACGAGTATAATACCTGAAACTATAATATAATTTTGAAATATAACATAAAATAAAATATTAAATTTTAATAATATACAAACAAAAGAAAATTGTACTTACTGAACCAAGCTTAAAAATTATTTAATAATAATGAACCATTATTAATCTTAGAAAACGGTACTAAACAACTTGAAAATGGACGTTTATTTTAAAACGTAATAATTAAATAACATTTTTAAAGAAGACTGGCAATAAAAAAAAATCGCATTGTGTAACATGACTACATGAGTTAAACATACATTCTACATTGTCGATATAATGCGTTATTTGTATAATGTAGTTTGAAGGATATCATACTTAAAATATATACAAAATAAGAAACTGCATAATATTATGATTTTATTGCTACTATCGAACATTAAAGAATAACAAAAGAACAATAGATTTATTTCCATTTCAAATTATCCTGCTTTTGTATAATTTAATAGGTACAATAAAAAAACACAAAAATTACTTACTTTTAAATTTTTCTGGATAAAAAAAACAAATGGTGAGCTTAAGTTTTTATATTTAATATTTATGTTAAAACTGGAATGCAACTTATATTAACGTTGGACAAATAGACATCTCTCTACTGTATAGTAGATGCCTAGAGGGGTCGCTGTAACAAATGTGTTAAATTTTAATTCAATAATATAAAGCCATTATATGATTTAGTTGAGGCCCCCCCCCCTACAAGCACCAATTTTTTCACTTTTTTTAAAAGAAAATTAAGGAAGCACAGTAAAAAGTGAAGCATATGATGACGACCGAGTCGAC
The DNA here is from genome assembly GCF_001856785.1 of Myzus persicae. Classification (NCBI taxonomy): domain Eukaryota; kingdom Metazoa; phylum Arthropoda; class Insecta; order Hemiptera; family Aphididae; genus Myzus; species Myzus persicae. Next base: position 7,555 of record NW_019104138.1, on the reverse strand, counting down.
CGACCCAAAAAAAACCGACACAGATTGTAAAATCAATAGATGTGTCGCTCCGCGCAAAATCTAAAAATAATACACATCTAATTTGTTTTCGTAAATATAAAAAAAAACATATAGATGTGATATTTAGTTTACAACATAATAACTGTTTATAGATTTGATCAATAATACAAAACAATATCTTAGCAATGCCACTTCATAACTTATGAAACAAATTACGAACACGTGATGAGCATTTAACTTACTAGCGTCATCTATAAAATGTTAGAAATAATATTAATTATTATACTAAATAATAACGGTTTATAGATTTTAGATGGAATACAAGACTAATCTACTAAAAAACTTTTAAAACATATGAAAACATAATAAGCATTTAACTTACAAACGTTTTCACCTATAAAAAATAGAATAATACATAATATAATACTATGATTTTATTGAGGTTCAGATCAATATTCGAACATATGAAAAGTTTACAAATTAATATAATTGGTTTTTGTAAATGCATAAGTAACAATACTGCTCCCAGTTTTTCTTTAGTTTCGCCAGTTATAATTGTTCGTTCTTCAAGTTTTATTCTTTAACCGTTTTATAATAAGTGCGCGTGGAGATAGGTCTCGATTTTGAGTAGGTGTGTCCAACATTTCCAGTTTAAGAGCAGTTTTTATTGGTTCAATCTAAATACACAGAAGCCAGATCCTATATGTTATCTTAAATTCTTGCCACCTTCTAATTAACACGACTGACAAGATTCGGGCTCAGTCACACACATCATATATACTGTCTGTCCAGTAACTTTTATACAAGTTTTGATACCATATACACCTTGAGCTTAGTGATTATCATTATCTTACTTGGTTTTCTATAGTTTAAAATGTATAGTCTTACATTTTTTGTGATAAGTTTTCACACTGAGTTTATCTACTTCGAGGTCAGGATCATCACTTATCAACACTATATATAATATTAGATGTCTTCAGATTTACTTCCTGATACGATGGATGAACTTTTCCTTTCAAGCTCTGAAATTCATAGTTCTAAGATTGAGATTCTAATGCAAACCTATGAATTTGTCTCATGACTCTAAATTAGCTGAATTAATAATGCTCATCGATTTATAAATTCCCAAATTGTTTGATTTCAGATCAGAAAATACCGCTTTTCGAAGACATTTTCACCTTCAATAACAGAATACAGGTTCTTGAAAATGTTACCAGAGATTCAAATGACAAGCTGATTCCAAAATTTTCTGACCGGAGACGGTGTTTCAACATCATAGTTCATTTTCTCTAAAAGTCTTCAGCTAATGATCTCGCAGATAGTATCGCTTTGGACATTAATCTCTTGGTTGAAGCAATTAATTAATGTGACATGTTTTTTCCATTTGACAGTAAGTTATTTAGGGTTTTCCACTAGAGAAGTTATAAATCACGACCTCTAAAAGTAGATCTTTTGTCTGTGGAAAGAGCTCCTTATTTTGTGACGGTCTTCAACTCCCATAAGCAAACTCAATCGTCTTAGATAACACTATCTCCATCTCGCATGATTTATCTCGAGTGCCTACATCACTCAACTAAAAAATTTAACTTTTCGCCTTATTTAATAATCCTTCATTTCGCTCTAAAGTTCAATTTTTGACTATGGTTTATTCGTTTGTAATCTTTATCTTCGTATCGAAATAAAATGAATTGAACAAGTGCCAAATCGCTTTCTTAGCTAAACTGGCTTGAAACTGAAAATTCAACATCTCCAACATTTTTATAATCCATTAATGGATACACTAAATCTTTGTTCTTTACAGAACAGGCGTATTATGACTGATCATAACTCTGTATTAAAATTAATTGATTTTAAGATGGATTCAATTGAGCATATGTATAAGCCTAGGAGTGATAACTGCTCATATTAAAACCCCCTGAGACCTTTTACATTCCAATTTTGAGTTTGAACTCCTTATAGAATTTTCCATTTATTAGCATTATGCAGTTTAAATGATAATAATGTCGATATATTTGCCTCAAACATCTGTGATTTCAATGTGTTTTCTTTATTTCCAATTTAAAACTCACTGTCTAGAATTCTCATGTCATCTAATGTTAAACAATTAGATTTAAAGTTTATACGTATTATTTCATACTATTTATATGTAAAGGCTGGTTCGCGTTTATATCAATATACAATAAAAAAAAAATAATAATAATAATAATACCTTAATAAATTATAGTTATTATTAATTAACCCAATTATTATATTATTATGCACCTATTTAATAACTTGATTTATATAGCTCTAGTTTTGTTAAAATAAACATAAATGATTTTAATTCTACATATAGATTTGAGACACAATACAAAACAATGCTACTCCATAACACGGATTTCGGAATTTGTTTATGAAATTTGCTCAAGATTTTGTTAAATCTTTGTAATCAAATGTAAGTACTGCTTAGGATGACATTGTTTGTTAGAATATAACTCTAGAAATACTCTAAAAATACTAAATTAGTTTCTAATGATAGTTTAATATTTATAAACATAATTCTGTTTTGAAATAATATCCAAGTATTATGTGAAAAAAACAATAGCTTGAATTTATGGTTAATATCATAAAACCAATGATTATTATTATTTCTAATTTACCTTGAAGAAAAATGATGTAATGACCATATGATTTACATTTCTGTTTATTATAATTAACTTACCACAAGCAAATGATAGTGTAAACATATCTATAACATTTTAAAAATCATACATTTTAAATTATATTACGAAACTATGATTGAGTTATAAATATAATACATAGCTGCTAGATTAGATGAAAGATGAATAACCATGTAGTTTTTTAGTAAGTAAAATGTTCCTTCGAGCGTAGCGATAAAATTTTTGTTTGTTTATTTATTCGTAAAAAAAGAGTATTTATACTGAATTATGTTTGCTCTCCCATACATTTTCCCTTAATACAGCACTGCTTGCGGTAGATGGCGGACCCTGCTTCATGCGTACTGTATGTACATAAATAATATATTTCATTTTATTCTTTTATTGCGGACACACTGATGAGTAGTTTGAGTCCAACTAAGCACCTTGGTAGGAAATGTGTGAAAATTCTAGGTTAGGTTTTGCCTAACCTCACGTAACCACTTGCAACAAATAAATTTAAAAAAATACCAATTTCTACTAAATATATTTATACTTCTTCTATAGCCAATAACAACCGTATATAAACAAAAATGTCCTTCGTAAATCTCAAAATTCCTGTTTATGCTACTCCGCGGGTTGGAACTTCTGTACTAGGTACGTTAATTGTTGTCGTTGATAGCACTAAGTGACCACCCGAATTTTTAACAACACATATTTGTCACAGATACAAATAAATGTTTTAAATCAACCGTTTCCCCTAAAAAACAGCCAATGGCCATAATTGCCGGGTTTTAGATCAAAAAAAAAAAAAAAAATTAATAAATAAATAAACTATCACAAATACTTTAAAATAAGTAATATTTGTTTATTAATTATTAATTCGTAATATTACCTCCTGAACATTTATCTAAAAATAGAACAATACATTTTTATTAGTCCGTCTTATCTATTTATTACAGATTACGATATAATCATGTTCACACAATAATAAATTATAAAAAAATTTAAACATTTGTCCGATTATTTTGTATAACTATGATTTTTGAACAACTGCATTATACATTATTTTCTAGCCTACATAGAAAAAAATAAAGTTGTTGTTAAAAATATTACAATTTAATTTACTTTTGCTTGATTAAACCAAAATAATATTTCTGCAATATATCAAATAACCTATGTGGGCTAAAGAGTTAGTAATAATAAATATATTAATAAACTTCAGCTAGATGTACTAAAATTAATTTATACAATTTTAAGGTACTAAAAATGTAACGTTTTCTCATAAATCAAAAATTTAAATCTAATTTTTAAAATATCTTTAGGTTTAAAGATTATTTTACTACCTGCATTATAATATAATATACAATTAAAATCAAAATAATAGCATACAATTTGTTTTTCTCTGAGTTTATAATATCGTAATAATATTTGACTTTAGTTTTTAAATTAATTCTATAAGAATTTACAAATCACTGCTGATAATATCAACACAATAGAACATTATAATTCAATTATAATCACACTAGGTATATTAATAAACAATTACATACCTAGAAACTGTTTTTTTGCGAGGTCTTCTTGTGCCATTGAAGTAACTGGCACAACCATGATTGCAACACTTAAAATTGAAAAGGTTATTAAACTATGCGTAAAGTAAATCATTTTGATTTCGGTAATATTATAAAATACTAAAAATAATGTGAACGTTGAGCAGTAAATAAAAGAAAATAATATTTCTCGATTTCTTCTATAAGCGATGCCGTATCCCCTAACCTCAAAATAAATAATATTTAAAATACGTTATTTATTTAGTTATCATGCATGTCGAACGTCATAATCTGTAATTCATTTTTTTAACACCTGAGTTAATATTGTGTAATTAAATTAAATGCAAGATACGATACGGTGCCATATATTATAGGATATTAATGTGGGACTGTATACATATTATACAGACATTCAGTGTTTATCATAAGAAACTAAATACTCAAAAATATTTTTGAAGTGTTTCACTACCAAGCTATTGACTACTTGAAATGTTAATAATATAATTTAAAAATCGATAGCGTAATACAAATAAGTAATTATAAGCTATAGCAAGCTTTAGATTATATTTACTTCAATCACTCATAAAAAATTACATAAATGTTTTGTTTAATTTACAAAATAAATTCAAATAAGTTCGAAACTTTTATTATTTAAGCAGTGTATAATTTAGTAATTAGATAAAGCCGTGACGTATCAATCCATTTTTCTATACTTTAAAAACTTAATAGTATGTAATACATATTATGTATACTCGATCAAATTTCCATTTTAAAGTATGAAACTACAGAGTTCAACAAAAAATATTCTATTTCGAAAAATGAAATAAGTAATGTACGTCATGGATTGTTTATTCAGCAACAATATACAGGTGGTAGAGGCCATAAGTATTTATAACATATGTATAAACGTTATTATGTACATGACCTAAGCGGAAGGTTAAATAATTTTACAAAAAAAAATTGCATTTTAAAATGGAGCTAAAAAGTTTCAAATACTATTGAATAATATTTTTAAATTACAATCTATTACTTAAAATTGATATTCTATTTGTTCAATTCATCTGATCTAGTCAACATTTGAATATAAAGTATCTATAAAAAAATAACAGTTTTTTATGTATATTTATTTTTTAGATTTTTCGATTATGTAACATTTATAAATTGTTTTATGTTTATACCCTGGAGTGGACCGTTGCAACTGTTTAGCTTGGGAGATCTATATTTTGAGTTTTGACCGGCCATTGACATTTTTTAATCTCAACATATACAAACCTAAATGTATTAACCAAAGTTTTAATCAATGAAGGTTGCATCCTCTACTCATGTTCAATTTTCTCAGAAACAACTTAATAAAAAACGAGATAAATAATTGATTTTAAGTATTGAGTATAATGTATTGCATATTTTGCATTACTCAATAACTAAGTCACAATAGAAGTAAAACATAGGTCCATATTTTAACTGCTCTAACTTGATTTCTATGAGTTCGATTTTTTCTCTTTCTGATTTTCTCGACAAACTCTTTTAGTTTAGATTTCAAACAACTAAACAAGTAAATATTACAGGATCACCCTAATATATTGAGGAATAATCCCTCCTTATAATTAATAGTAAGATATTTTATGAAACGATTATTGATAATTATTTTAACAGACAATTTATATAATTTTTTTTTACTTTTTTACATTTATGCATAATCGGTAGTGAACAATATTTGACTATTAATAATTTAATTTGTACGAATACAATAAAAGTATACTTGATTAATAATTTTTATATCAGAGGTTTTAAAACAAATTTCTAACCTAGGTTGATGGGTGTGCTGGAGCAATTTTCGGGCTTCTAAATGTATAATAAAGTGACCCTAATTCTTAGTTCTATTCGTTTTTTATCGTTTGTATACATGCATTCAATGAACTAAATAGATGCGTATTTGGCCCTACGCAGTGTTGTCAGTTATTTTTAAAATAGTTAATAACAACTATATATACAGTGAGCGCACGCGTGGACGAGCGGTGATAATTTATATTTTAAATGAGGTGAGTCACGTGATCTGCATTATATAATTATTATAAATACTAAATTTACCATATTACTATACTAAGTTAATAATTAACTTCTAATGGAAATGTATGATTAACTTCATATAGAATTATCATTATCGATTTGGTAGACCAAACATCACCCTGTATTGTCCATGTGTGGTTACTTGTTAACTTCTAATACAAATTAATGATTAACTTCAAGTAGACTTCATAATTAATTTGAGTAGACCAAACCTCGTATTATATTGGTCATACGAAGTAACTAAATAACTTCTATTAGAAATTTCAACAAAGGTTCTCTTAGATATTTTTTTGGTTAGCAATCTTTAGGGGATATCCTATTGAATACTATGTAATATTTATACGGGAAGTTAAAAATGAGACCTAAATTTAACTTATTATAGAAGTTATGTGACTCCTTTTACACAGTGAGTTATTGATAATTATTTCAACAGACAACTTTTATCATTTTTTTTTTACTTTTTGCACTTATCCATAACCAGCAGTGAACAATATTTGACTAATAATAATTTAATTTGTATGAATACAATAAAAGTATACTTAATTAATGATTTTTATATCAGAGGTTTTCAAACTAATTTCTAACTTAGGTTGATGGGTGTGCCTTAGCCCTTTTCGGGCTTCTAAATATTTAATAAAGTGACCCTAATTTTTAACGGTAAATATCCCAGGTGTAAAATTCCCGGCGCATCCGAGTTGGGTCCCGAATACTAGGGGCTAATCTCAGGTTGTGTACTAGTTGGGTCCCGAATTATTATAGGTATTCCACTAGTTCCGGAATATTTTTTGGTAAGTACTACACTATACTAACATTTTCATTCTCATTTTAACAGACTGTCTGTGATCTATTTAGACCACAGGTATGGTTAAAAATATTTTTTACAGTTTTTTTTAAATATTTAAGTATAAGTAATTGATAGTTAGTAAAAATATTATAATAATTGAAATTATTATACAATAATATTACTACAATTTATTAAATTGAAAAGCAAATGAAAAGTACTTATACGTATATAATATGACTATATTGAAAAGTAAATGAAAAGTACTTATACGTATAAAATATGACTATTGGGAAATTTGTAATAGAAAAAGACGTAAGTGGTTTTCGAGCATTCGTGTAATAATTTCAATGTTATCGGTAATATCTGATAATTTTTGACATATCTTATAATAAACTATCTGGAACAGCGATAAATTCCGGTTAAACCTCAACGTTAGGTTAGGCGGAGCTAGATCCATAGATTCATAAATACATTGAATTGAAACACCAACGAAATATATGTGCATTTCCAAGTATCGT